>NW_027111009.1:0-6644 GCF_000696795.3 Halyomorpha halys | reverse complement strand
ATATATAATATTTTTACGAATAAATGTTTTAATCGTATTTTAATGAATAATAAATATTATTTATAGAACAGAAACTACAAATAAATTCACTAATTATTTGTGTTTATAAGTATGACTAATATGTGGTCCCTATCATTCTCCAAACGCAAACGTTCATTGTTGCTAATTTTATTAATTTTTTGTAGTTTCTAACAATTGTGAATTAATAATCATAAATTAAAAACTGGTTCAAAGTTAATTCTTGTCCGCAATAGGTATAGTATCATCTGGAAATCATAGTTCATAATTTTTGATTGGTAATAATAAATGTAATTATGAATTAGTTGAGCTATAAAGCGAATCAAGATATTACTCCTTTTATGAAATTGGCAGTGGCATCTTTCCAATCTCGGGTAAGGTGGCTGTGAAGTCGGAGATTGAAACCAGATCCTTCAATAAAGATCATCTCGAGATTGAAAAGCCGAATCCTAAGCCAGAGTTCTCTGAGAGTCGTTTTCTTTTATAGTCCTCATAGGTTATAGTGCAACTTTAGACATATTTATTGACAATATTATTGATATAATATAAGTTCCAGTGATGCCAATGATTAAATCTGACATTTTTCTGTTATATTTTTAATTTGGAATTTAAAATAATTCAAGTCGAACCTGTCAGAATTTTATTACCGAGTTTATCAGGTTTATCCTCTTTCTGGCAGTTATTAAATCACATTTGTTTATATGATTGAATTGTAAATTGATAATATTATAATGATGAGTTCACAGTTGACCTAAATATAAATATAAATGAGAAAAACAAATTATACATGGTTAATATTTTTAAATATATTTTTGACCATTCAGAAATAAATTCCTCTGACTTACGATAATCCTCTAACTTGTGTAGAAATAAAAGTAAATAATATATATTACTACAAAATATAATTGTTCCGAATTTTTGAAAAAATCAAATCAAATCAAGGGAATACAATCATACAATAGCTTAAAGGTTGGCTTTAAAGAGAAATAATTAATTTATGATTACAAATATTAATTAAAATTAATTTATGTTAACAGATTGTTCTATAAAAATATTTGAAAAACACGATAGTAAAAAGTTTACCACTTGCTTGAGGTGCGTAGGCCTATTGTGACCGAATTTTCAAAATGGGCGCCATATATTTGAAATTTCATTAACGATTTATTTATAGTCCATTTAATGGGTATGTTCAATAATTTCCGAGGTATAGTTTTTCCAAAATAAATTATTTTTTTTTCCAAAAGCGAGAAAACATTATTTTGGCAAATATAATGAATACTACTATTTGAAGGAAAATATTTTATAGTGCATTTAATAATATGTTCAAATTGATTCTTAATAGAATCCTTTTCCGGGGTACAGTTTTATAAAACATTTTGGCAAATATCTCTAAAATCACAATAAAGTCCATTTAACGAGCTTCAAGTTAAGCTCTTATAGACATCTTTACGACAAATAGTTTAGGAACTATCGGACTTAAGATATAGGTCACATTCAACTTTCATTGATGGTGTGAATATAATGAAAATATTAATACTTTCATGCCCGGTAAATCGTAAAAAACTTAATACATATTCATGTAATGTTGTAGGGATGGAGATATGTACCTCTAAATATTTATTATTTCGGTTCGCTGTTCAGACCTTGTAGATCTTTGAACGCCCAAACCAGCCTTCTCCACGCCTGCCTGTCTTGGGTTACTGCTTTCTAGTTTTCTGCATGCAGCTCTTGTTGATTCTGCCTATCCAGTAGGTTCTTGGCCTCCCACGTGGTTTCTTGCCTACTATATTAGTATTTATTGTTGTGTAGAGGCGTCCTGATGGATTGCTAGGAGCCACATGTCCCACCCATCTTAACCTCCTTGACTCCATATCGTGAGATATTGATTGACCAATTTCTGCAAGCAGTTCACTATTCATCTTCTTCATGTGTTAAGGCTTTGATCAGAGATCCCTCCTGTAATTGTATGGAGACTTTTCGTTCAAATCCTTCGATTCTGTTTTCTATAGTACTTGTTGAAGCCCAGGACTCGTGGCCATATATCAGAGCTGGCTTTATGATGGTACACCTTTAGTTTTAGATTTTTCGGGATTTCAGTATTCTTGACAGAGAAGAGAACCTCCAAATATATACGTCCAAGGACCCGGGTTCGAATCCGGCTGAGGTAGATAATTATGGTCTGTTTTTTGTAGTGAGTCACCCGTTTGGGATTTGGAGGTCTTCGGAGTCCAACCAGCCATATTAAGTGGTACCTTGGGGTGCATTAGGCTAAAATCTCGCTGTCGATCTTGTTGATGACTAATCACTTGCACAACCGTTCGTCTTGACTTCCTAACAAAGTACTGCACTCCTGACCCTTCATGGGTTGAAGCGGTACATATTTAATTTTTTTTAGTTAAATTTTTATTTTATTACTTCTCCTATATAAGCCAGTTGAATTACTTTAGACTATTGGAAACAAACTATCTCTCCTATATCTCTAACATTAGACCTACCCAAAACCAGGGCGTTCTTAAATTTTTACTACCGTCATCTGTAGTCAGTTTTAGAATAAAAACTATTAAAAAAAAAATTAGTTTACAATTACATTTACCTTAAATTGCAAGTTTCCTTGACTATAATTATCAAGAATGATAAATGCTATGAAACTGTAATGATTTTTACGTTAACGAAATACAATCTTTCAAAGGAGCTTTAAATTTTCAGTGGATATTGAGTCACTTATGCAATTTATAATTAAAGCCACTTAAAATAAATTTATGAACTTTCTTGGAACCGGTTTCGGATCACGCAAGCAGGTCGATTCCTGTTCTGCAGAATATTTTCATTTTCTTGAAAGCATTAAATTTAATATTTCGAAGCTTTATTTCGTAAGATATTTTTCAGAATAGAAATAATGAAGTTTTCAGAAATAACAGATGCTACAATGATCAGGTTAAAATAAGTTGACATAAGAAGATGAAAGAACTGTAATATATTATAAACAATTAAGTAACGACATTTATAAAAAAAATATTCAATATCAAATCGTTAATAGGAGGATAAATATTTAATCATAAATATCGTATCTCAGCAATATAAGTTCACGATTTAAAGTACATAAGAGTTGTAATTTAAACTTTAATATTAAAAAATCAGGATCATACATAACTGATGAAGGCAAACAGTTTAAAGTACTTTTAATTTGATTGGTTGTAAATATTTTTTAATAATAGTACTATTACAACACTGTGTGCAATTTAGAACTAAGGAACACATAGCAATATATATTCCAAGAACATAATATTTCAAAAACAAATGTTCTGAGGTAAAGTCGTAAGGTCAAAGGGCAACACGAGTTTTTAGTTTCTGTTTCCTCAAATATACTTTGAACTTATATTCCTGAACTAAAGTTTAACCATACGTTTGTTGTTGGCCGTAAAAGATGGCGTGGGATGCGATCAGAGGAGAGCACAGATAAGGAAAATGTATTTAATTAATTAAATTATATGAAATCAGTACCATATTTTCGGCCCAGAAATGCAGACCTTCGTCAGAGCTAAGCTCATAGCAAGAAAATATTCATGATGACTTAAAAATAAAACAGTAAAAAAAATAAAATTAAAATATTACAAATAATGTAGGTACACAAGAAGTACGGGGAGAATTTTAGTTTTTAATTTTAAATAACATTCCTTTTTTTCCGTTTACATATATTTATATAATAACATCTAGGAATATTTTTTCGTTATAATTATTGTCATGTTTTGTATCAAGACCTCAAATTTATAAAAAACGTTTCCGCCAACTGCAGCTCAAACAAAATAAGCTTTACTTCATTGTGTATTACACTGATCAGACTCTACCTCCCACCATCGTATATTCAAGTTAAATTTTTTTTATCAAGATAAGAGTCAAAGCTAGAACACGGATAATCTTCACTCTAACCAAGAAATTCATCATTGGATTAAATATTTTCATCAGATATCATTTCAGAATTTTCGAAATTTAACAAAGATGCATACTTATTGCAGTTTTTCGGTATTTCACAGCTATAAAACAGAGTACCATATAATTTTTATAAACATACCAATTATATTCATATTTATTACATAACTATGTAACGTTTGTGCTTTCAATTGTTTGTCACATGAATCACAGATGACCTTGAGACATCCTCGTTTTGTGATTGCGTGTATTATTGTTGGGAGGACATGCTATCCTTTGACATCCTATTCCCTCGGACCTATTGAAACATTCTTTTATACCCGAGCTTTATATTGCCCACGATCCGGCCATAAATCATACTCTCCCTATTCTTGCGTTTTCAATAGCCCTCCTCTATACGTTCCCGACTTGTGGTAGTGGCGCTTCGGTCCCCCTGTCGCTTAGAAATTATTAGTATTTTCATCTTGTTATGAAACATTATTTTGTCAAGGTACAAATAAATATATTTGATCAGATTTATAGTATATAATATAAAATAAAAATATACTTTTTTTTGGTAATAGAGTCGCATTTTTCTCTAGTGGATGGATAGTGTACAAATGTCTACTTTGTTATTGCCATTAATTGTCCAATATTGTAATACTTTATTTCACAGTTCCTACAGTTCAACAATTCATCTAAGAAAAACAAATTAGTACTGCAGTAAGTTGCTGAACGTATATTTTTCAACTTTTGCAACCAAAGTTGGACTGCCAACAAATTAACATCATTTTGAATGACAAAAAATGAATTATTAGTCCAAGAGAAGAAAAATCCAGTGATTTTATCTCAATTTTTTACTTTATTGAAGGCTAAAAACAGTTTAGAGTCAAAATTAATGAGCCAACCAACGATAACATAAAAAAGAGAAAAAACTAATAATTTTTCCCAAATGTTTTACTTCAATTGAAACTGAAAACAGTTTAGAGCCAAAATTGGTGAACAATCCAACCATAAGGTAAGAGGGGATAAGAAATGTTACTATCTAGGAAGTTACAAGAAGATAGTCCTCACGAGACATTGATTTTTTGTTATTTAGAAAAATATGTTACTTTTTGAAAAAACTATATGGTAGAAACTATGGATCGAAAACAGATCTATTAGGGTTCATATTTTAGCAAATTTATTATATTTTAAATAATGCCCTGTTTGTTTTTGTAATGTTATTGGTAGTTTAGATATTAAGGATATAAAAACTTTGTGGGGCGTGCAACTTAAATACTGCAAAATCTACATTTTAAGAATATACTGATATACTCATCATATATCCCAGATAATAATTGAACAATTTTTGGTCACAAAATAGAGTGAATTTTTTTTTTTTTTTGGAAAAAAAATTAAAATTCAGTTTTTGTAACTTTTAATAGCCACCAGTCTTATTTTCCTCAACCATAACTGGCAGATTCTTCAATTTTCACGTTGAACTATATACAATTTTCGATAAACTAATAAAAAATTAGGTGAATTAACTCTTTTTTTTTAAATCGAGCTCATTTTATTTGAAATTTTTCAATATGATTTTATATAATGAAGTAAATCTACTGATTCATATTAACCAGTAAGCATTCGATATTAAGGTCCCTTCCGTTGAAGGAAGGTTCAAAGTAATATATACCTTAGAAACTTGATAGATCCAATATACAACGGACTAGGCATATATGGACCTGTTTGTTCAAGCAGACCTCAGAAGCAAACAGCAATATACGGGTTGTTCTGAGAATTTTATTTGAATAAAGTCATTGAGGTAGGAAGGTTGAAACGGAGGATAATCGATAACATGATCCCAAAGATGTATCTCACAGAAGTAATACTTGGAACTCGTAGGAAGGACGAGGCTGGCGATAGCGGAACAGAGAGGGCGATGACACGGGGAATATTAGTATTTGTATCAGGATGGCGGCAGCACAAGAACCAGATGGATAGACAGAATCAACAAATATGTAAAAGAGCTGCATGCAGAAAACAGGAAAGCAGTTGCCCAGTACAAGCTGGAGTAGAGAAGGCTGGTTTGGGCGGCAACAGATCTACAAGGTGCTGCTTTGGTTAAACTACTAATTGTACTGGCGAAACATTCTAGTAATGGTGCATCAGGTATAATCACTAATAAAAATCATATTGAATTCAAAAGAGATAAGAACAAAAAAATATTGATAAAATGTGATTTTTAAAATCACAAAATTATAAAACGTCAAGGTTTTAGCTCGTACTGATTTTAAAGAAATTTCTGGTTAATAACTTGATTTTACATTAACGTATAACAATTAAAAAAGCAAAATATACTGAGCTTGCTAAAAAAATTACAATTCTATGTTGTGTCAAAAAAACATTTTTGATAAAATAGCTTAATTTTGACTTACGTCCCAGGACAGTATTTTCCCTAAAGAATATAAGTATTAGGTGATGTAACATAATTTTGATTGTTAGATTATATTTGCATATATACATTATATTTGCTCCAAAACAACTGTCCTGTGCATTATATACTTTTTATTTCGGAGTTTCAAATCGTTTAAATTGTTTATTATATTTTTGGATATGTATAAACTGATACATTTATATTATAACAAAAACGGTTAAACTACAAAAAAAACGCTACTACATTACAATATTTACTCCACACCTGTAGTTACTAAAAGGCAAAGAAGTATAGTACATACAAA
>NW_027111008.1:0-2308 GCF_000696795.3 Halyomorpha halys | reverse complement strand
AATTGATTGTAGGATCATACAAATAATGGAAACTTTTGTAATAGATTGTCCCTGAAGATGGCCGAATTGGCCGAAACGTTGGACGTGTGAATGAAATAAATGTTTTGAGACTATAATTTTGGATAGTGTTTTTGAATTATTTAGTAAACAATTACCATTCTCAAGAAAGAAATTTAAAGATTATAAATAAATAAATAGTGTTGGGTATTACCTTTTACTGTACTTTTTGTATTTTAAGGTTACCTGTAATGTTTATTTGTTACTTATGAAATATCCATTCTAAATGGTGCTGTTTTTAAAATCCGGAGGTGAGGGGCCTCCTCGTGTTGTATCGCAGAGATCAGACGGATCAATCGTAACGGGAGCTTCGAAAAACGGCCGAGCAAAGAACTGGACACAACAGACGACTGGAGGTGGAAATTGGAGCGGCGCTGCTATGAGTGCAATCGCACGGGGCACAACCATAAGAGAACCAAAGCCAAAGCCGATGGAAGTTAACAACCAGGACGAACTGGAGGGAGAGGCGGAAACACTACACCAGCAACGAATCTTCAGGAGACGAGAGCATCCGGTCTGGGCGCAGTCGTCCGGCTACGGGGAGGCTTGAGGTAAGCGGGGAGAATGCTTGGAGGGCTTCGAGAGTGGAGCTAGTGGCGGGACGCACGCGCTCAGATTGAGGACACGGTAGTGGGCGAGGCAACCAACCGGGGAATTTAATATTTATTTAGTTAGCTAGTTATTAACAGCGCGAGTACGGAACAGTGGACAATGTTGCCCGTGATAAGGTAGGGTAAATCTGGCATCAGCTTCCTTATCGACTCAGGAAGCACAAATTCGTTAATTAGTAGAAGGGAGGCGAAGAAGCTGGGAATTTGGACGAGTCGAGGGAAATGCGGGTGCGCGGTATCAACGGTCAATGGCAAACGGGCAACGGCATGGGGAAGCACTATCATGTCATGGTGGACTACAGGAAACTGAACGAGGCGACTAAGAACTAGCGGTATCCCCTTCCTCGGGTCGAGGATATTCTATATCGGCTTGCGGGGGCGACCATTTTCAGCACTTTGGACCTGAAGAGTGGTTACCATCAGGTACGGATGGCCGAGGAGGATATCGCGAAAACGGCCTTTTCATGGGAGCGGGGACACTTTGAATTCGTTCGCATGCCCTTCGGGCTAAAAGGGGCCCCACTCACTTTTCAACGTCTCATGGACGAAATGCAACGCGGACTGCGAATCCTATACCCAGGTCTATATGGATGACCTAATTGTCTTTAGTAGGAACCCGGAAGAACACGTGAAACACCTCAAGCACGTTTTCGATAGATTATGCGAGTTCGGCGTGAGAAAAGTCCCATTTTGTGTTACGGGAAATTAGGTTATTAGGGCACGTTTTTTCGAAGAACGGAGTACAACCAGATCCGGAACGGGTAAAAGCCATCCAGGAAGCTCCATTACCTAAGAACGCTCGTGGGATCAGACAGGTTTTTTTTTTGGTTTTTTTTTTTTCAAAACCCCTTCAAAATTTTAATGGCGTATTTATAAACAATGAACTTTCTCCTTTTTCTGTAGAACATCTACATTCTAAGGAGTATTTTGGAGTGTATTATTTTTTGTTGTCAGAATTTATAAAAGAGTGTAATGTGTTGGGGCACACATTATTTCTGAATTTAACAAACTTAAATCTAATAAAAACTTAATCCTAATACTACGTGACCTTACGTAGTGTGTTGCCAACGCACCGGAGGGGGGGGGGCAGGTGTTAACGTGTTGAATAACGGATTCGTACAGTACTGAAGTGAATCGAAAAATTTGATGTGTCATCGCTTGATGAACTCCGGGACAGTAGGCAACTCCAACAATTGATGCAGCTCCGGTGGCTTCTTCCTCCTCCACGATGTTGTGCGTACGATTTTCCTCAACATTGAATCCTGAAAAGTTTGAAGAAGGCACTGGGTTCCACAACAATAAGGGAAACACAACCCCGACGGACAGACCCCAGGAACTGCCAGAGATAGACGATATCATTAATAACAAGCGACATGACAAATCATTATAAAATCAAAACAGGATCCCGGAATCGAAACCAGGGGGAGCACTTACGAAGGTTTGTCGACAATATTAGTTCGCACCCCCGCATCGATAGACGAAACCGCATTAGAAAATATATTTGAAGAACTCATCAACCTAGGTCGGTACTGCTATGTTTATACTGGAAACTGGTTGATCGCGGATAAATTGAAACGGTTGTGGCGACAAGAGAGGGTAGGAATTGGGGTATTCATTGATTGGGTGCCTCCATCAAGTAG
>NW_027111007.1:3585-4440 GCF_000696795.3 Halyomorpha halys | reverse complement strand
CACCCTTTATCAACTTATTTATTCTTTTAATATTTGAATAACGTTTCGGGCTCCTCTACCCATTATCAAGTGCTTATTGTTAATTTGTGAACATGGGTCATTATAGATTATAAACAATTTATATATGTAATCCTGTACGGTGTCCATATTTAATTCAGAGATGCAAAGTAAGCAATGTGCATATACTTGCTTAGCAACCCATCACTCAACAAAATCGATTAACTTGGGACAGATCTGAATGTGAGATGGCAACACTGCGTGGACAACACTGACGAGCGAGAGCAGGAGAGAAGGTTTTTTTTGTGGTTGGACAGGAGTGATAATGAGAGTGCGAGTGCCTATGTTTGGTGGAAGTTTTATTAGTTGTGTTTTTGACTACTGAATTGTGAGGGACTCTTTCTTTTATTATTGAGATTATTCTCTAACCTATATGTAAGTGTATAAGCTAATATAATATTGAGATCTATGGTATTGTTTATTCTTCATCTCTCTTATTTTCTCCACAATTAAAAAGAGGCTATAGCCCCTACACTGAAGATAAAAGAAAAAGTAATCTCAGTAGTAGAAGCTCGAAAAATATAATATTGGAAGAAGATTGTAGGAAGATAGTCCGGGTGGCAGTCAAGAAAGGTACAAAATATAATAGTAAAAACTATTTATTGTTAACCAACGTTTCAAATAAACAATCTGAAGACAAAGAGGACAGCCCTGACGAAGCCCTGCAAAGTGGGCCGAAACGTTGGTTAACAATAAATAGTTTTCTTCTGCTATTTTGATTCCTTTATTGACCGCCACCCGGACTATCTTCCTACAAAGAAAAATATAATAGTGTAAAATTGTTCCAACCTAAGGCCA
>NW_027111007.1:0-1429 GCF_000696795.3 Halyomorpha halys | reverse complement strand
TTATTACAGTCATGTAGATCAGTCTTTTGTAATGTGTTGGAAGTTTAGACCGTTTGTCTAGTAAGTGCTGTAATAGTCGAAATCGACGTGCAGTTTCCGGGAAAATTAAAAAAAAAATCGTAAACATTGTGAACAAATCAAAGTTTATTTTTCGAAATTCGCAAGTGATCTTAGCATGGCCGCTAATTATTCGATTAGTTTATCACCGGCCTTGATAGAGGTCGCTAGCTGTGGTCCATGAAGCCTTTTCTTAATTTTAGTCTGTTCCACATCGTCATCATTTGACCCTGACTGATGCAATTAAAGGAATCAGGGAAGTCAATGGCTTGATTTCTCTCCTTGTTTATTTTAATATGGAGCGAACTCGGTGACGTCATTAGGACAAAAGGAGCAAAGGCCCGTGGCCTGAGGGAGTCCTCAAGGCAGGATGTTAAAGTTGAGTCAATTTTCCAAAATGTGAGCCTAGAGATGTTCACGTTCAAGCTCCCGAGGTATAGTTTTTTTTTGTTTTTTTTAAAGCAACATTCCAGAAAATATGTACAGAAATATATGTTTATCTTCGTAGGGGTAGTGGTTTTCATGATATTTGCTAAAATAAATTCCCGAAATATTGATTTATAGGTGTCCCAACAAAGTTTTTGGTTTATGAAAAACTATATCTCTGGAACCATTGCACGCACAGATGTCTATTAGCACTCAAATTAAAGCTAGTTAATTGTACTATGAAGTAGTTTATGATGTTTATCTTCGTAGGAGTAGTAGATTACATGATATTTGCAAATGAACATGAAATTTTGTCCGAACAACTAGAAATCGATTTTTTTAAATACATTACATACATGAAAACTACTATTCCTTCGAAGTCTAAAGCTCTTGGACTAAAAGGTTTGTCACTTGTCGTAAATCCAATATGTCTAACAAGTGTACTAAAGTGAAATAACAAAATAATAAAGGTCGATGAACAACCGCTTGACCGCTTGTGTGTCGACAAACATGGCGGATGCCGGCTTAGTGACAGCTGTTACCGTCGAATACGAAATTTCGCACAATTGCTACACTTACGCTTACTATATATTCCATACATCGGTAAGTGAGGGGAGCGAAATAGCTCAGTGAGTAAGGCCATGTACTGCTAACTCCTAGAGCTCGGGTTCGAAACAGGTTGTGAGACATAATTTATTCTGCTACTGTAACCGTGAGTCAACCATGTGAGTTCGGGAACCCTCCTCGCCAACCTCTATTAAGTGGATATCCTTAATTGGAGGAAAAATCTGGAGATTGGGCGTGATCATGAACTAACTTTTCAAGAAGAATTCAAGAAACAGTACTTCCTTAGAAAATACTAAACTTCTGATCCCTCACATGTTGTAGTAGTATACATTTTATTTATTTTTAATCGGTAAGTGAAAGTAAAAAAAAGAAATAATTG
>NW_027111006.1:922010-925951 GCF_000696795.3 Halyomorpha halys | reverse complement strand
TCCCGCCATGTGTGACGTCATCAAAATGCTGGCTTCTGATTGGCTGCCCAAATCGACGCCCCAGCTCCCCCATTTTCTCTCTACTCAGGGCGTGCTGAAGATTCGTTGCTACGCACTCCACTATACGTATTTCTAGTGTTAATGACCGTCCATTGAAGTAGAATACCATAATTTTGAAAAAAAACAAAAAAAAAAAACACATACGATAACATTTCTCATATGGTGCTATTTCGGATTAAACAATAAAGACAGAGGGCATTCTAACAATTACCACCTCATATTGAACAATCGTAACGTGTTCCAAAATTAAACTGTCACCTTCACAAAACCAATACCGTCTTAATAACATATCGCTCGTATTTTGTTTTCGCCATGACAATTATAACCTCTTCTCTACGCAGATATCGCCAGTGTTTTTATTTCACCATGGCAACCGTAACAGTTGTTTAATCCAATTTGTAACAATCGCGAAAGCATAAGAAATCATTACCTAATTTTTTTTATTTATTTATTATTATTTTTTTTGCGGCACCATGACTTACACGTGTTTGTGGCCCCTATTAAAAAAAGGTTGAGAATCACTGATCTAGACCAATGAGTAGACAGTGTAACATAACACAAATTGTTAGCACACATACTTATATACTGGAAGCATTTGATAAACACCGGATTTCTCTATCATTTGGCAACTTTACTAAACGATAATAACCCTCACATTCCGGAAATATTTCATTACCTGAATGACACTTACTGTTATGGAATAACATTTTTTTAAATTTATTTTAATTCTATTTACATATATTTTTTAAATATTACCTATTGCTATTCATATCAGCTGATATATTCTAGTATAAATATAATTATATTAGGAATGTTTCCAAGATTGAAGCTCAGTCAGTATACATAGGTGAAAATCACCATCGCTATGAACTGTCTGATATTACATTTTTAAAAAATGATTTGTCGGTAATTAAATCCACGTAACAAGCTGATTTTGAATTATAAACGTATCCAGGAAAATTATATTGTGTGTAAGTAGCTTAAGTAGTGGATGTAATTAGAATATATAACTAGATAACTTTTGCTCCAATTGCCAGCACAGACCTTACAGAACCAGCCGTTCCCGAACTATAGGTGTGCAAAGGAAATTATACTGTTAAGCATCCGTAAGCAGAATTAGAGGACGGAACTTGATTGATGTGAACCATATAGGTGCGAATCTGAGCAACCTTTTAAAATTTAATTGAAACCAGAATAACTGTAGCCACTGAATAACCGAACAAGAATTTGCCAACAGAGAGAATTAAACTGAGACATAAAATCTGGTTTATTTTAACCATAAAGCTAAAAAACTAACAATTTATGATTGGTTAACTACATTCAACATTCTCTGGAATGTCCCACAAGATGGAACGATCGTGAGAAATCTTCAATAATTTAATGTTGCTATCATCATCCAAGTTTAGCGTGAACCGCTATTCGCCATCTTGTATCGTGAATACGGATACTGAGATAAGACATGTAATGATTGTTATTGCACCTACATTAAGATACTGTTCATCTTCTTCTTCTTCTTTCATATTCATTTCATGTTTGCCGATAATGATCCTAAATTCGACTCCTTTGTAATGTGGTCTTCCGTCCCTGATGCACCAGTAACCTGCATCATTGATCATAAGATTCGTTTTATATATATACAAGTATTAATTTTAAAGGGTTAATAATTGTATACTAGTTATGCTTAGTTGAGGGTTAATAATTTTATACTTGTTATGTTTTAGTTAAGGGTTAATAATTTTATACTTGTTATGTTTTAGTTAAGGGTTAGTAATTTTATACTAGTTACGCTTTAGTTATGGCTTAATAATTTTATACCAGTTATGCTTTAGTTAAGGGTTAATAATTTTATACTAGTTATGCTTTAGTTAAGGGTTATTCTTTCTTAAGTGTGAAAGGAACAATTCTTGACACGCTTGTCTTTACCATCTATGAACTGACTATGAACCCACAAAAGTGTTTAATATTTCAGTATTAGATAATGTTTGAAAATCCTTTAATAAACTGTCAATTGAAGTTATCAATACATATATTGATTTATTTGTGTTCGTGTGTTTAATTTTGTTTATAGAACATTAAATAATGTCTTATTTGTTCTTTATCTGTTTATTATTATTTTTTATTTATTCATTCTTGACATTATTTCATATTTCCTTAGTTTTCCATCTCTTAGTGTACACAAATTTTGGTTTTCATTTCTCATATATCTACTTTTCTTTTTTTACATGCTATTACGATTTAAATCTAATAATCTATGTTTAGTTTCTTTTATTTACTTATTGTTGAATATTTTATTTTTATTCCTTTTTATATATTTTTTCACTTATAATTATATTAATTCTTCAATTAATTTTTTCAATTCTTTGTATCTTATTATCTTACATTTTCAATATATTTTTAGTAGGTTTGTGTGTTTTTTTTAGCCATGATGAAAACCAGTCAAGTGGAGTGAAACGTCGGCAAATAGTTGTTAAACATCATTGTCAATCATTTATATACATATTAAATATTTTCCTAGGTTCGGTAACTTCATGGCTTGATTCCTTTCTGCAGAACGTATATGAACTTTAAGAGAAGTTGAAGATTTTCAAGTGCTTTGCGAAATCATCGCATTGTATCATTGGATAATATTTTCTTTATTTTTTAATTTAAATGTAATTTGGGTATATGAACGTATATTAAATATTATTTAAATGTATAAATTTAATATTATTTGAGGAACCTCGTTTATATAACAAATACAAAAAGATAAAAATAATTACTCGTGATAATTGCCCTTTGATGTATAATACTTCCAACACATCTGATTCCAAAGAACTTATTCTTCTTCGTCATGTATATGGTTGCAAGCCAAGGGTAATCCGAGTATGAGCTAATGTAACCACCTGGTTCGGTACTATTAACAACATTCCTTATACCGCAAACTGAAAAATTGAATTAGTATTTTAATCTTCTGTACACTCTATGGCCTTTTTTCTTTAATTCTATTTGGACATACAAGTATGTCTTATAAATATATATATATATCTGTTTGTTATATATATGTATCTATCAGTTACGGACTGTCAGCTGACAGGTCCATATCAGCTGATCGAGAACAGCTGACCTATTGTATATATATAGACGGACAGGCTCCGCAAATAGATCAGTCTTTGAGAGCACTTTAAGCGTTTCATTTCGCACTCCTCTTTCTTATTATTTTTAGTTTCTCACTTCAGTAAAAGATAACTTATCTGAAATATATTATGCTACTGATTTCCACAAATATTTAAAAAAATGTATTAATAGTTCATAACTGTAAATAACCTATTAATGTGATATTAGTAAAGATTTTGAATATATACTGTAATTGCAAATTAAAATTATATTCCATATGGAGTTCTTATTAAATAACTTAAAATTTAATTCCTAACATGTTTTATAAATAATTGATTACTGCAGGAGTTTTCTTTTTACAAAATGGATCTCGGAATTCCTAGGAATTATCATAACTAGGGTTTTTAGGCCTCAGAAATCGATTTCCTTGCATTTACTGTGCTACTATAATATGCTATAATGAAAGCTCTGCGGCTGAAAAAAAAAAGGCTTGTACCGACATCACAAAGAAACTGGAGGGGCTGAATGTATATCTGGGTGTCACCTTGATGCTAGCTCCTTATGCACCTTTGATGGGGTCAAGGGACTGGGGAGAAGTTTCCTTCACTCAGTCCCAGGGGAGTAGCTGAAAGACCAAAGATGCCTAGGCGGAGGTTTTGAGGATGCTACAACCAGGACCGTCCGAGCGCGGTGAAGAACTGCATCCTGCAAGAGGTGACCCTGCTCATACTGAACACGGCGGATCTAGACTGGGAAGTCAATAAATATCCCCCAATCCAAGACGGAAC
>NW_027111006.1:901614-916295 GCF_000696795.3 Halyomorpha halys | reverse complement strand
GAATGTGAAGCCCTTGCATTCAGAAGATTACAGTATCTGGGACAGGACAGAATGGAGCCTGAAGACATTTCTAGAATAAACCCAAAAGAATTATTGAACTTCATAAGAAGCATAGGATTCATATGGGATCTCTAGTGGAAAGAGGGGTAACTCACAAAAGATCCAATTGGGTCGAAGTGAGGAAGGGATTCCCGACCCTCGGTGTAATAATAATAATAAATAATATGCACCTTTGATGCTAGCTCGCCACTGCAATAAGAAGATCAAGCTAGTAGGATCAAGTCTTACAGGCTTAATCACCTACTAACTTCTAATCTTTCTCTCCACCTAAAATTAGTGATTAAGAAGAGTGTGCTGAGGCCCTGCTCTACGAAGCACCTACGCTGACGAAGCACTACAACGGCTAACAGGCTCCAACAGTTTCAGAGCAGTATGCTCAGACCAATGGTGAGACATACTTTAAACTGCTAAGACAAAGACACACATAAATAGTCTCAGGCTAGGCTGATCACTGCTAATAGACATACTTTTGACTCAGAAAATCATCACAGATACCGATTATTTCCCCGATTTCCAAAATAGAAAAAAGAGGTCAACCCGTTTTCCCATCATCCCCTGATTTTAACCCCACGCACCCATGGGATTACTACTAAGACCGAAATAATCTTTCTTCCTGGTAATCATTATTTGTTTTTAAAAAAAAAAACACCAATGAGTCATAATAGAGTAATAGGGAAAAATTCCACTAAATTGTTTTTTTATAAACAATTCACAATTAATTATTGTTTTTCTTTTTTAATTTGACTATCTTTTAATTTTCACTAAAATATTAATTCAAACTTAGAACTATTAAAAAAAGTGTTATAGACTAAAAAGTTACGTCGGTACATCACTCATTGTTCCATCTACATCACACACCTCCATATACATATACATACCATTCGTGACTAACGTAAACAATAACCAATACGAAAATTTCCAATGTAGATCAAATTTTTAATATATACAATAATATCTCTGCAAACTTTTACCAGTAAAATAAATTTATCGACATATTGTTTAGTAAGTAATTCACCTTTCCTCACGTTGGTCTCATCGATTATGTTCATTTTGGTACTGTTTATCCAGGGCATGTGGTTGCTTACGTTGGTAAAAAAATAGTAACCGTTGGAATTCTCTCTGCCGCTGAGGATACCATAAATAAAGTACCTCTCCTTCGCTTCGGTCTCGGTACCGAGGCTCCTACTGAATACAAGTCCACCTCCGCTGTCTCCTTGCTCCAACTCGCTCACTGCCAAAGCAGTAAAAGTTAAGTTTCCTTTAAAAAAATATATATCTACCACCTGTTAATACAAAATCGGAACTTACTATCTATACTGGCGGCACAGAACTTGTCGGAAGTCAAAAAGCTGGTATAACCTTTACTAACTTTGTTACGGCACTCGCCGAAGTTACGTTGCTCCATTCTGCTTACTTGTAATTTCTCACTCAAAACATTTTTTTCATTATAGCCCCATCCGACGAACTGTATTAGAACCATTTAACAATTAGTTACTGTTGACTCGTAATAAAAATGGAATCTAAATAGTCGTTTATAAAATTAACTTACCGTGCCCATTTCCCCGTCATTGGGCTCGTATGAACTGTCCCAGTCAATGCAAACTGGCATCACTACGCTTGAGAATTTAATCGAGTCGTTTAGGGCGAGAAGAGCTATATCGTCTTGGAACCTGTTATCTGTGCCTCTGTAAGTTCGACGAACTTTCTTGCTGATCACCTGGAATATTGTGCAAAGAAGTGCTGCTCAAATACAATGTTGGGTTTCAACATACATCTAGATTAATTACATTTTCAACAATAAAATAAAATGATAAGTATTTTTTCTTTATTTAAATGTGATTTTATACTGATTCCTTTTACTGAATACAATTTCTTTCTTTTCTTCACCCGAATAGGTACCCACATAAACAGCGATATAAAAACTTTCTCCCACTAGATTATTCGAAGGGAATAAATAATTATGTCTTTATTCAAAACTGTAGTGTCCTTGATATCAAGACAAATATCGACACAGTGAACAAATTCAACTAGCAGTGTAGTATAATGAACTCGTTTATTTTAAATTATGGCATACTGCTATGTTCAAGCTATGCTTACTGTGGATGATTTTGATACCAGATAAAACTTGAATTTTTATTTGTTTTCTTTATTGACTGCCATTTAAAACTGAGTTCAAGCTAAAAACACGACCAATAAATGTGATAAACTATAATAACATGAATGATTTGCGGAGAAAATACCCACCTGGTAGTACTCTATAACGATTCTTGTTTAGAAGGTGGCGACACCCCATTCTTGTCGAGTTTCGGAGTATTGTTACGAACAAAAGAGTATGTAAGGTGAGAAACTAATGGATTTGGATGGTTAAGGAGTTTACAATGGAAGGATTGATGTCTTGTTGGGAATAGATCGGCAACATATGGAATAATAAGGTCTTTATGAATGATTCTATTGTTACAAATAGAGCATTGAAGATTTTATGGAGAATTTTGGATTGTATGGATTAGATACGAGAGGAATTTGAGCCTCAGAGCCCAACTCCACATGTCCATACAGGCTTTATTGCAGTCATATAGATCAGATAGATTGAACGTTTAAACGGTTTTTATGTTTATTAAGTGTTGTAATAATCGGAATCGATGCAAAGTCTCTTATCAGTCTCTTTCAGTCATTTGTCAGGATTCCAAGTTAGTCGTTTGTCCAGTTGTAATCTAAAATAGCAACATGTTTCAGTGGATTTTTTAATGGTCATCTTGGTCATTTCTGACCTACCGGGGATTATAAGGTATCACACTATTCTAACCATTGTGAGCAGCACGGATCAAGTTTTCATTTTGTGGGACCGCTACGGAAATAAAAGTCGATCTCACAGACCGGATGCGAACTGGAGACACTGCAGCAACCAGCTAAAATTGGTGTTTTAACTTACTCGGCCACGAACGGCCGATAGTGTTTATTAAAGGATACTGTAGTTCCTCATATAGTTTTCAATCCGTAAGTTGGGTTACTCTTATATTATTATCTTTCTCACTTCTGTATTGAATATGTTCTGATGGTATATTGTTATTATGTTGGAGTAATTTAGGCGACTGTTTGATAATGCGGCAGCTAATAATGCATTTTTTAAATTTATTTGTTTATAATTTTATCTCGTGTTTTAATTTATTATTATTGAAGAATAATAATACAAGCTGCCACCATTGAGAAGTATCAGCCTACAGAGTATTCATTTATAAATTATTTACAGGCTAGATTAAAGAAAGAAAAAAATAAATTAAAACTATGAATAATTAATCAAACCAATAAAATAATAATTCACAAAAAATTAACCATAATTTAATTCTATACGTTGATTAGTTTCCTCAACACGAATCAAAGAATATAATAATGCATATTACCTCTAATCGCTGTTCGTGAACGTCCCTGTGCTCCCACGAACCGTTGTACTTTCCTGTAGCAATGACCATTCTGCTGTAGTCAAGATCTTGTTGTTCCTCGTCAAAAACACAATGCGCGGCTGAAAAAAAAAAATGTTCATAGAGATAAGTTAAGTATGAAGAAATATTTTTCTATAAATAAAGGAAGAAATATAAAATATTCATATACCAACTGTTTTTATACCTGTGATGACTATATTGTTGTCGATGATACTGCCTCCACACATGTAATCGTACCTGGATGCGTTGCTTAACTTATATAGAGCCACGTGCCATGGAAACTCATTGTACTTCGAAGGGAATCCATATGCAATACGAGGCTTATATTGACTGAATCTGATTCCACAATCTGGAATTCATACCAAAGCTATATTAAACACAATCCTTCCATAAGAATTGATAAAAAAAAAAAATAAAATCACATACCTCCAACTTTATACGTTTCTGTACTAGTACCGGGATCACACAGAACTGAAAAAGTCAGACTGTTAGACAAGAGAGTTAACATGTTGAAGAGATTTTGGATTTTTACCAGAAAAATACTTTTTAACAAAAAATGTTGCGTATTTTTCTTTTTTTTTCTTTTTTCCTTGGTTTCTTCGGTTGGTTCTAAAAAATGCATTATCCAGCGCACATTCAGTGTTTCCAAGTATATACCTATCCTATTGTATATTTTTCAGTCTTGATATAATTCCTTAAATGCCTTGAAATAAAGTTGAATGAGCTCCGATCGCACGTCGGTGTGTGTCGTCCAGTTGAAAAGTATGCATGGAAGCTTTAGATGCGGCGTACATTTAGTACAAGAGTCCAAGAAGAGAAAAAAGGTAGTCATTTCACCCCAATTTTTTATTGCTTAATTGAAAACTAGGTACAATTACTAGTCAAAATAATGAGGAATAAATAATGGCGGATGTTTCAAAACGTTAAAAATAATTAATTTTCTATTCGGAGCTCTATATCTTTACAACTACCAACAACAATAGAAAATCTAAGAGACCATCATTTAAAGTAGAGTAAATTTGCTAAACTGTAAGCCTTATTATGTAAGTAATAAAGCTATTTACGTTCAATAGTTCTCGAGATAGCTTTTTAAAAAACAACATTTCGTAAAAATGTTGTATGGAACGTACTGAAACATGAGTAGTTAATTTATTTTGATAAAACTAAATCTCAAAAATCATTTGACGTACAGATGTCTATTAGCACTCAAATTAATGCTAGTTTAATCAACTTTAAAGTAGTTTATGACGTTTATTTTCGTAAGAGTAGTAGTTTTCATGAAATTTGATAAAATAAATTGGTTTATAGTTGTTCGTACAAATTTTCATTTGCCAAATTTCTATTCATATGTGAATATCATAAAAAATACTGCCCCTACGAAGATAATTATCATAACCTACTTTATAGTAAGTTAAATTTCCTTTATTTTGAGTGTTGACAGACATATGTGCGTCTTATGGGTCTAGAGATATATTTTTTCAAAAATCCTACATTTTATACGAACAACTAGAAATTAACATTTTGTGAATTTATTTTGTCAAATATAAAAAAAAAACTACTACTTCTACAAAGATAAGCATTATTAAATTTTTTATAGTAAATTTAACTAGCTTTGATTTGAGTGCTGGTAGACAAGCAAACTTATTGTCCGAACAACTATAAATCAATTTAATTTAGCAAATATCATGAAAATTACTATTCCTACGAAGGTAAAGGTCATAAACTACTTTATAGGGTCATAAACTAGCTTTGATTTGATTGGTAATAGACACCTGTATGTCACATAGTTCCTGAAATTTAGATTTCTCAAAATAAATTAACTAACTACTGATATTTCAATACATTTTTTTGAAATATTGCTTTTTAAAAGGCTATATCTCGACAATTATTGGACGTAAATAGCTCTATTAGGGCTAATATTTTAGCAAATTCACTCATCTTTAAATATTGTTCTTTATAGATTTTTTAATGTTGTAGATAGTTTTTAAGATATAGAGCTCTGAATGAAAAATTAATGTTTTTTTAAGGTTTTAAAACTAAAGTTTTATCCCCTACCTATACTTGGCAGACTCATAAACTTTTACTTGTAATTATACATCATTAAAATAATCAAAAATAGGGGTGAAATAACTGCCTTTTGTTCTTCCCGGATCTTGTACTAATTTTGACTTAAGACTACTTCGTGTCCATTTCTGCTGGTAGAAAGTTTTCAGACTTTTTTTGGATTATCACTTCAATTAAAACTTCCTCATGGAACAAAGAACAAGATAGAAGATATGCTGATAGATAACAGAGCTAATAGCACAATGTGTAAAATAAATTATCTTGTATAACAAATTTCGGAAAAACCTCAAATCGTTTCACAAATTTTGTTGTAATAACAAAACATAGTAATGTTAAACTAATTTGTGATTGAAAGTTTTAATATTAGATTGAACAAAATAGAGTAATTTTGGCTGAAATTTATGATCTGGGCTGAATAGCGAGCTAAAAGTTTTTAAATTGTTGATGTGAGTGAAAACTTGTATTTAAGATTATCCTCGAAGATGACCGAATTGGCTGAAACATAAGAATTTAAAAAAATAAAGAGTTTTTTGAGACTTAAATTAGTTATAAATTATTTAATTCAAACAATAACAACCCATCTCAAGAAAGTGAAAAAATAATAATGAAGGAAATTAAATTTGGAAGTCATAATTCACTACCATTTTTATGACTGTTATATAGAAATTTTTATTTTTATTTGTAAATTTGTAATAAATATACACGTAACCTATATTATATATATTATACCATATTAAGTTTTATATAGCATTTAATTATTAACCTAATATATGAGTTAAATTAGTATTTATGTTTTATTTTATCATACTTTTGAACTAAATAGAACACAATAATTATTTTAGGTTCAGCATTTGCATTCATTTGAGTTCACAGATTAATGAATATTCTAACATGTTAAGTGATGTCAACAGTTCAACACATTCTACGCAATTACGATACAATAGGACCCCATGAGCCTTCTATTGCAAATTATCAAGAGGAGGTTAAATTAGATTACGAGGAATGCTCATATCCTGAATTTTCTTGTCGATTTTAGTCAGCATTATCATATTAATATATGATCAATTCTTCTCTACGAATTCTCTTTTATGGGCCCCATAAATCGATTGAAGCAATCTCGGAGTTAAAACACACCATGCCCATATATTTACCCAATCAGCGTTATTTGAAACTGTTAAATCCCCTATACAATATGGTAAAATTCTTAGACTGATGGGCAAATCTGTAAGGAGATCTTCATGATTTAAGAATTAAAATAAATAAGTTTTACTACCAGAAACAGATCTGTTTAAATTGATTATCTGGTAATCAGAGAAACCCAGTATAACAGCCTTCAACTACAAAGCCTAAATTTCAATTTTATCATAACTTCATAAAATATTTTATTGAAAAAAATATATCATAATAAATCATCTTCCAGCTTGAATAATTAAATAAATCAAAAATAACTGTTTTGAGAATACCTCAATTTAAACAATTGTAAATTTTAATTGCTCTCTGAATGTTTTTTGGAACAGTTCAATGGATTATTCAAAATATAACTTCATCCTGAAGAATTATATAATACTATTTCTATACTTAAAAAAATAAAATAAAAAATTCAACACATGACTCTAGAGACATCTCCATTGTTTTTATCCAGATTAACTGAATAAAAAAAGATACATTTTTCTCCAGATAAACTAAATTAAAAAAAATTAATTTTCAAGCTAAAAAAAATTACTCTGTACTGTACGTATGCTACGGCGATATATATTATGAATAATTAATTATCAAAAGAATTGTAAGATGTTAATTGTTTTTTTTAATAGCTTTAATCATATATATTTTTAATATCTTTAATGATCATTTCTTCCTAATATCTTTAATCCTGATTATGCGTTATTATTATTTTTTTAAGCTACTATATATTATAAATATTTTTGCACCTTCATTGTACTGATATTGTGTCTAATAAAGTATAATTATCTATATAAAGTATCATGGTGTGTCTAATAAAGTAGTGACATTATTTTAAAGTGACGACTGTACAACTCATAACTATTCTATTGATTTTATCCAAATTAATTAAATAAAAAAATATTTTGCAAGCTTAAAAAAAATATTCTGTACCTCGCTCATCATAACTATCACAAAGAATTGGAAAAAAGTTGATTGTAAAAAGTAAATAAGTTGGATTTCAATGTAAGTTTCAATAAAAGTTATCTGAAATTAATGAATAACTGAGCTACAGGGCGATGTTGAAATATTCATCTCCAGAGTTCAGGCGAGACATTCAACGTATTTCATAAAGACATATCCTAATTGATGCAAAGTGCTTCTTGAAATAGTTACCGATTTTTCGTTCCGTAATATTCCCAGCAGTCTAAGTAGTAATGATTAAGTCGTCAAAGAATTAATTAATGAATAGATTGGAATTTAAATAAAGTATAATCTACAATGTCGGTCAAAAGTGTAAGACCACCTGCCAATAAAACGAAATGAAAATAGCTTTTTAAATTCAACTTGAGTATATTAAAAAAGTGACTGAAATCGTAAAAACTGTGAACTCGCTACTATCCCCATTCTCGTAAGCCTTACCTATCTTACCTTTGAAACAGATATAGCGATTACTGGTCGATGTACGATATTTCACGATCTCACAAGAGAAAATCAAAACATCAAAAAGAATACAAAGCATCACTTTTGAAACATTTACTTAAAACGAGAAGAGTCTTAAGTTAGATTAATAATTAAATCGAGTAACATTAAAAAATTGGAAAACTTAGTGAGCAATTTTCGATAAAATTAGTAAAAAAAAAATTAAAATTAACCTTCGTGATGATGGAGACACATTTGGTGAGGTGGAGTCTAACGCATTCCAATTTTTTTTTTATTTATTGAAATAAATATTGACCCAGATCCTTATCCTGGTTTTATTTATATGTTATATCTTGATCAGTTTTAATAGTATCCAAGAAAAAATAAAATAATAGTTTAATCGACGAATAAAATATATTCATTTTTTTATTTAGCATTATAATAATATAACCTAAATAATTGGTAATGTTGAATGAAAAAAAAAACTCTTGGATTGAAAATATTGGAGACAAAAAATTAATATCTTGAGCTTAGTACACATAAAAACAGAAAATATAGAGTATATGAGAAATTTGCTGGTGTCATTTCGGCATTTACACAACAGATCTGGTGGCCCTAAACTTA
Organism: Halyomorpha halys; assembly: GCF_000696795.3. Taxonomy (NCBI): domain Eukaryota; kingdom Metazoa; phylum Arthropoda; class Insecta; order Hemiptera; family Pentatomidae; genus Halyomorpha; species Halyomorpha halys. The sequence goes on along the minus strand of NW_027111006.1, from coordinate 907,530 downwards.
GTTCCATTGAACTTAAAATTTACTGATAAGAGCAATGCTCTTATTACACTTACAGAGGGCTATAAGAAATATAAACATGATAACGGATCAGATCACGTCCACACGCATTTGTCTTCTGAAATTCGTAAGACTAACTAACACCTTACCCCTTCCTCTTATTGAGTACAACTATATGCAGGCGACGTGTCTAGAAAGTTTTGTTGTGTTACGACAAAAATGTCTCGTGATCTGTTACGACAGATTCCTTTCGAGGCATTAAACAGACTTATTTAACGCATAAGATAAATTTAAAGTATTGATATGGTTTCAGATTTTTTAAATCATTTGAATTTCTTCAAATCACAATTTCAGTATTTTGCAATTTCATCGAAAAAAGTTGGAAACACTCTCATCCCCTGGCATCACACTAACAAAGCTACATAGAGGTTATCACAACAAATCAAATTGATCTTCTCATAAGTGCACATCGCGAAATAAACCTTCTTAGTTTCAGGACGTTCAGAAGAGTTCCTGTTTATCTCCTGCTTATGAAAGTGAGAGAGGCTTTTAGATCAGTAAATCCTATATCTATCGGAGGAATCCGCAGGAGATATACTTGGCAAGCAAGAGCCTAAAAGATGGAAATGGTTTTATGAGGAAAGCATAAGCACGATAAGTAAAGATTGGACCAGAAGAGCCACAGAAGAACACCTACTACAGACTATAGGGGAAGTAGGTGGCATGAAAAGAAGCTCCTAAAAATGTAGAAATGGCCATGGGAGAAGAAGGAATTAAGAAAAATAAAAACACCAGAAGCGAAAAAGTACTTCCTACAGACTAAGAAATGAAGCATACATGAAAGGCGAGACGCTTCTCACCAAGGGGAGCATTTCAAATCCTTGCTGAACGCAGAATATGTGAAGAAGTGCGTTAATATGTTGTTTGCACAAAAAATCAGAACAGCTAAAGAACAACAATTATCGTGTACTCTCTCCCTTGTCATGCGCATAAAAAATGCTCTCCAAAGCACTTTTTTCAGAATCTATTTGTTGAGCAGAAGACAGGGCTGGCATTTGGAGGGATAGGTGGGCTGGACGATCCTGGAACGAGTCACGAGAATAAAGGGTGGTCACCACCTGTTCGGTGACTTTAGAAGTGCATATGGTGTCATTAAACGAACCACACTTTACGAGGGCTCTTCAGGGATCAGCAGACACATTGATTCACCTTTTGTGATTTAAGATGAAGTAATAAGTCCAATTATTATGAGGGTTATTCTGTTGAGGAAGGAAAAGGAAAAAAACAACTTAAAAATAAAATTTGTTTTTATTACATGCAAAAGTTTCGGCCTTAGCAAAACAAGATAACAACTAGTTTGCAATATGAAAAATGAACAGAATAATAAGAAGATAACAAAAATAAAATAATAAACAGTATGAAACTAGTAATAAAAATCAAATATTATAATGTAATCATAATACAAATCATCAATATATTTAAAACAATATAAAGAAATAAATATAAAAATAATAGAAAATAACAAAAGGTGTTAAGTTAATACCGTGTGTATGGAAATATGAACAGCTAATTTCGTTACTTGTGTAAATTTTAAGTATATATTTAATATTTTATTGAGTCTAGGTAATCTGTTGACAATATATTTAATTTTCTATATCTCATTTCCATTGTTACTTCCACCTTCAATCTCATTGCTGTTACTTCTGGTCTACACAACCCCGATGCATAAAATCTAATCAATAAAGTATGTAAATGTACATAGATTACTTTATTGTTGATATCGACTAATATTATTTTATCAATGCACATTTGTTTAAGTTGTTTTTCGTTTTTATTAGTTTTGTATTTTTAGAGAAGGAATGAATTATGGTTAGAAACATCGGTGAATTAAACAATAGAAGTACATATTTGTTAATGTTATTATTTTTTATATCATAATTTTTATTGTAAATGTTTCCAGGAAGTGTGCTACCTAGATACCGAACAAGGCTCAACAAGATTTTTGGATATACTAGCGTTTTGTACAACAGATAATGAAGCCTAACAACAAGAAGCAATTAACTAAAGAAGTTTTTCAATGAAAGGATGTTGGACGGTTGATAAACTATCCCAATATTCGTTTTCAACAATTGTTTAATCGAACAATTATATTTTTTAAGATTTCCTTCTAAGTAGTTTCATTTATCTACTCTTCTTGACTCTGTCGTTTTTTTAAAAATAATATTTCTTTATTTTTTCTTCTAGCGTAGACTATAGTATTATCAATCTCTTAAAAATATTCGTGAAGAACGAAATCACCAGGCCCCGGTGTTGTAGATGGTTACCAGTATGTCGCTGATCCAGCGGAGATTCAATTCGACGTTAGTGAAGGTGAGGAACTCTTGGTGTGTAGGACGTCCTTTGCTGACGATGCCTTGGAGGTAATGCCTTTCGCCTTCGGTCACGTTCTTCAAGAAGAAGTAACCTGCACCTACATCGCTTCCGTGCATGAAATTTGTCCCTGAAAAATAATTAAATACGTTTAAACATGAAACCTAATCAGTGATACCTCACGCTCAGAACTAAGAAAAATTACCGTTGACGTATCTGCCACAGACTTTTTCCGATGTTATGTATGTCTGGTACTCCTCAGAATCACCAAAGGCCTGAGAGCAATCATCAATGTCGAGGTATTTGTACCTAGCCATTACCTGACAATGGCATTCGTCGATGTCCCATGAAGCTATCTGCGAAAACGATTAATATTTTACTTATGTTCAAGATTAGAAGCTTTTTTTTTTTTTTTGTAAAAGGGTACTTAAATTAAAATTGCCATACGGACGCTGAAGAATCAATTATATGTACAGTTATGGGGGGGGGGGATAGCCGATTATTAATGAGATGTGAACCCTAACGGAGTGTAAATATCATAAATATTACAGAGAAGCATTTAAGGAAATCATCATGGATGGAGGACAAAACATTCTCTCTGTCCAAATAGAATTCTGTGTCATACAAATGTATTGGTGGGCCAAGAATTTATAAAAAATTTGGCATGTGAATTTATGATAGTTGGCTTTTTAAAAAATCACATGGATTTTTAAATTGAGGAGATTTTTAAATATTTCTCGATTTAACTATCTTAAGTCTCCTCGTCCCGTATAAAGAAAAAATATTTCAAAGTGATATAGGACCGTCGCTCCCTGGAGGTCTTAGTTGGGCGGGTCTGGTCGGAAAGGATTTTTGTGTTATGATATCCTCTTGTGAGATTGTGACATGTCGTACATCGAACAACCTCTGGCTATAATTGTCTGTTTGAAAAATCAGATAAGTAAGGCTACCACAGAGGGCAGGAGTGGGGGGTTTCACGCCGTTTTTCAATTTAAGGCGCTTTTTAAATACTGCTCTATTAAACTATTGCGAAAACAGTTTTTTTTCTTAGATTTTTGTGGAATAATAGTTTGTTCTTTTATTAAACTGTATATTTGTTCATTTGTAAAATATAATGTAAAATAGTCTATTTTTTCTTTTATTTTACTTGGTATACGGTTGTTTGGTGATGTATATCAAACTCGATTACTATAGTCTTCCCACTCATCACCTTGATACGTCTTCTACGGAGACGTTTTCTTTTACACTACTTGTATTGCTATCACTATAAAATGTCTTCGTTTTATTGTTGGTTGAATAATATCATCATCACTATTATACTATTATCTTCTGCTTGAATATTTATACTGTTAATTCTGTCTGTATGAAATGTCTATCTGAAACACGTCGTCACTACTGTTTACACTACCCGTAGTAACTCGTGTTCGGTCGTTTTGCCATTTTTATAAAAAAAAAAAAATATTATAACATGATTTCATTCTAGAGGGAAAGGATATGAAATGATTTGCAAATAACATGATTTCATTCTAGAGGGAAAGGATATGAAATGATTTGCAAATAACGAAATCACAATACTGTCTTATTATTACAGAGATCTTCGCTATTCGACGATTGAATACGATGTGAGTACTTTTGCATTACTTTTTTTAGTTTTAGGATTTTCTTATTATCTTATAAAGTTTCTCTATATCATTGAATCATACTCGTGTACCTTTGTTCCACTAATTCTACATATTGCTCAACTCCTCAGAGTAGTGTATAGTCTGTCGAACACTTATATGCAAGTTCTCTTCCGGCGTAAAACCAGTTAATTTATTTATAATATTTAGATCTGTTTTTTAAAGCCATTTTAATAGAAAGCTACAGAAAAACATGTGATTCTTAAAAAATTTCGGTGAAATAAGTTAATTATCCTAAATCGCTAATAAATTTTCATGTCTCCTCAGAGGGGACAACCGAATGCGAAGGATAATACAATGTTCGTAATTTTATTTCTAGACACAATTAGATAAGAAATCATAGACTAGATACCTAACGCTATCTACAATAGTTGATTCCTTAGAATACTTTTTTTTTAACATTTATCAGTTTCACCTCCCCCTTTCCTGTACCTAAATGAATAATGCACTCAGTTTCAATTCCGGTTTGTTGTTTACTTTCTTTAGAAGCGGTACCTGGTTGGTTCCATAAACACATATATGGGTTCAATTTAAGTAACCAGAACACTAAAAATAATATTGCATGTTTAATTTTAAATACATATCGCACTAGTATTTCTAAAGTGACACAACTCAAAATTCAAGACAACTGACAATGTGACACTCTTGCCTATGGAGGTGGAATAGCATTAAGCCAGCAAGAGTGACACAAGTGCCCTCTGGCGGACAAGCTCTGAAGCTAGGTTGATACAGTTTTGATGATTCATAAAGATATATTTACCAATTTCTTTCATAGTCATAACTCAAAAACACCGATTTTTGAGTTGTGTCACTTTAGAAATACTAGTGCGATATATTAAATGATATAAAATTTGTGAATTTTGAAAAATTTTGTTCATTTTGTCTATGAATTTCCTCAAAACTAGGAATAGAAAATTAATGCCGGGTCTGTTGTTAATGAATAAATATGATTTGTACGCATTATGGAACTTAAGCTGCTTAGAAAAAAAATAAAAATAAACCATATGTATATATCTAAGACGTGGTTAAATTGCAGGGTAAATAGAGAAGGTTTTTGATGTTGGAGGAAAAGAGTTTCACTTTTCGTCCAGTCAACACCAATTAGCCCTAGATTGTTTTCTTTAAAACTATAAAAAATATTCAAGGTCAGCTCAAAATGCTGCCACCTTGTGGGAGAAAAGAAAAGTAGCTAAGTGCCCTCAGTATGAGTGTGAGAAGTACCCCCTGAGACAGTGAACAGGTACCACAATGGGGGAGAACTAACCCAAGGATGAACCCACAGGCTACCTAGGGCAAGTATATTTGGCTGGTAGTCAGCTGTCACTCAGGATGAGCGAATAGTTTGATCGACACAGCCAGGCTGGGAACAGAGACAGGATGAGAAAACTGAAAACAGAACAAGAGATAACCTCCAAGATCAACAGACGCTTTATATCAGTAGCCAACCATGAAGTAAATTGTAATATCATTCATTATTGTATTACATAATTAAAATTAATCTAACTAATATTAACATTGTAATCTTTTTGGCCAAAATCATGCAGAATAGATCCACATCATTATTAAACTTGTCTCATTTTGTTCATACCACTAAATACAGTCCACCCAATATTTTTTATAAAAAATCAATCACTGCAGATTTTGATTCATCTCAGACTGCGGTGATTGAACACGAAATTTAAATTTTAAAAAATATATATAAGAAGATGGTCAGGGTTGCGGTCAAACGTGAAACAAAAATAGTTTACAACTATTTATTTTCCAACGTTTCGCCCCACTTTGCAGGGCTTCATCAGGACTAAAAAGATACAAAATGATACTATGATTGTTTATTTATTTTCTTACTTATTTCTTTTTCTGATAAACTACT
>NW_027111006.1:895440-900929 GCF_000696795.3 Halyomorpha halys | reverse complement strand
GTGGGGCGAAACGTTGGAAAATAAATAGTTGTAAACTATTTTTGTTTCACTTTTGACCGCAACCCTGACCATCTTCTTATATATCAATTTTTACGGTCAACTATATATACATATATTTAAAAAATATAAAATTGTACTTTTCAACTTTGTCTAGCACTACTAAAAGCGAACAACTTGGATATTTTCCCTATCTTTGCATTTTTTTTTTATTTGCACCCGTAAATCTAGTTTACAACCAGCAAACGAGCTGTACTATTCAGGTATCCCATGAGTTAGCAAGAGGGAGACAGCACCCAACGGTGCATCTTCCTGACGTTAAGTAAATTATTTTATTACACTAGGAGGTCCCACATCCAACTCCTCTTCAATATACGCCAAGTTACGTCAGGAATGTCATGTGTTGCCATCTGTCGATAATTTTATTGAAATGTACATGTAGTGTGTTGTAAAATCGTTTGTAAGTCATATGAATGTGGTCCGTTACAGTGGGAATGCGTAGGTAGGTGTGAATGGTCTCGTTTAAAACGTAGAGTGGTGAGTTCGTTGCCAGTCTTAAAAATTGCGAATGAAAAGTTTTTTTCATTTTTTTATTTATTCCATTATATTAAATCTGTCTTTTTAATCTGTTCATAAATTTGACAGGCGTAAGTCAGTATGGGTTTTATTAAGTGATTGTATACGTTAAATTTCTGTCTGAGGGATACTTTAGAACGTCTGTGTAATATGGAATATAATTGTCTCAGTCGGAAATCTAGCGTTTGACGTTTAGTCTAGATCTCCATGTCAACCTTCTGTCATAGGTAAGTCCTAAATAAGTTACAGTGCTTGTTTGTGGTAAAGGATGATTGTTAATGTAAACTGAATGGCATGTTTTGTTTCGTAGAGTAAATGAGACATGTTGGGACTTGCCGTGATTAATCTTAATTTTCCATCGTGTGCACCATGTCTTTATATATATTTTAATCAATCCATTTCAAATGAAATTCAAAAAATTGGATGAATTTAAAATAGGAATTAACTCATAGAAAATGTTTGATTTTCACATATTTAACTAACTAAAACCCATATTTATTTTTAAATTATTGCATTCTAATCTTATTTTATATCTTCACACTACCACAAATCGATGAAACTATTTCATAATATTTGGAAATAATATAGAACTTTGCTTCTTACCATTCCAATTGAAGAGTCTTTAATTGGAACCTTTCGATCCATATCAATGCAGATCGGAACCACCGATTTAGTAAACTCAATTTCTTTGTCAACGATGAGGATGACCATCTCATTTTCTGCTCTGGAATTCCAATCGACATAGTTTTGGTGTTTATGGATTTTGACAATCTGCAAAAGTTATTCACATTTACTAACTAGTTTTTTTACATAGTTATGTACAAACATACACATAGTGGCTCCGCAGTCTGTTGTGTTGTCGTGTATATGTGCCGCAATAAAGGTGCACTTCAGCAGCGGTTCCCTAACTGCGGTACCGCAAGCGTTGCCAGGGGAGCCGCAAACGTATGGTAGTTTGGCCGCAAGCGAATGCCAGAGTGGCCGCAAACTTATGCTAGGAGTGTCGCAATGCATGTTAATGCCCCTATAAGATATATTAGGTAATAATATTTCGTTTTTATGATGTAGAAGCAACATCTCCTTGTCTTGGTTACCTTTTGCACTAGTCGGCCATTTAGGTTTAGAATAAATAAATAATAATAATCGAGTAATATACTCAATGAATTATTAGTACGATGTAATATTACTTTTTATACTATAAATACTATTTTACGTAAGTATCCACTTTTAATAATTATCTATCGAAAATATTTTACTATAAAGTGCTTTTGATATTTCTGGACTTATTAAATACTTGAGAATTTCATTTGCACTGATTTTTCTACAAGCTTAAATACTTTAAGATAAACGATTGAATGAAACTACAGGCGCCGTGGAAACGACGAACAATATTGGCAGTGCAGTGCGAGCAGTATTTGGTATTGGCTCAATTCTGTTGAGAATGGAATTAAAAACTCCTCACCGAATCGTACTACAAAAACTCTTCCGATCTGTCGGCAAAGAGGACAGGGAACTTGTTCTGTTCCAGTAAGCGAAGTAGAAGTGGGTGAGACATGCGAAATTATTCATTTTATATTGCTTCAGCCATATCAGCTGGCCTAGAACCATATCAGTCAGTTGATATTGTGTATTACACTGCTTTGTATCTTTATATATATATATATTAGATTCCCGTACACTTATGCAATGAATAGTACTATTGAAGGAATTAGTAAAATGGGGTTTGGTTTAATTGTTATTATTAAAATAATAATGTGCTATATCACAACAGCTGCAGATACCGTAGTAATAAAAATAACTAGTAATAATGAACCTACGCTTAATTCTTGCTGAGTTTCTACATCTTCCTTCATATTCAATTCGTTTTTTCCGAGAAGAATTTTATATTGCACTCCTTTGTAATGAGGTCTTAAATCATTTATGCACCAAAAACCTGTAAATTAAAAAGAAGTTGATATTCAATTATTTAAATATATATGCAATAATCACAAAGAAAAAATATTTTTCCTAACATTTTAACATAAATAAAAACACCATCCTAACTAATAAACTCTTTAATCCGGAATAATTAAAAATCATTATGAGAAAAGTTAATAGTTATAACATTATCTGATTTTCAAGGCAACCAACTTTGTAAATAAACTAGTAATCTGCTAATGTGAAACTACTTGATGAAAAAAATATGTATAGGGTTGATAACTAATAATAATAAAACGGAAAAAAATCAACAAGTATAAACATAATTCACGAAATCCATAAAAAATATAACAAACAACCCAGACCGGCGAGACAAGGAGCTCTAGTATAGGCTGTGTAAGGGAGTATTCTTGAATATTATGTATATTTGGTAATATAAATATTACTGTTCAATACTAGATATATTTAGTAATATAAATAATACTGTTCTAGGCTTAAAATATAATTAAAAGATTACTCACTGGTCATTATTGCCCTTTGATGTATAATACTTCCGACGCATCTGATTCCAAAGAACTTGTTGTTCTTCGTCATGTATATGGTTGCAACCCAAGGATATTCCTCATATTTAGTGACGTAGTTGACTGTTTCAGTTTTCGTAATATGCCTTAACCCACAGACTGCAAAATAAAAATGAATGATCTATTTGATATGATCTACCGTACAATCTACAAATTTTTTACCACTTCCTTATCGAAATATTTCCGACATTTTCTCATCTATAAACCAGGTGTTTTTCATAACTCTAAATAAAGTATTATCAATTTTCTCATTTTTTTCTATTAAATTTAAAACATTCGTTCGCGCTTTAAAATAAGCATTAGTCACCTTTACGTCTCTTCAAAATTAAATATTTTTAAAAATATTGTCTATGTGTGTTTAAGGGATATAAATTGCATTTTAAAATTTGTTTTGGTAGTAATTAAAAATGATGCTACAAAATATAAAAAGGTTCCCTTCTATGAACAGCGAGAGTTTTCAGGCACTCTTGGTATAGTGATTCATACGAGAGATGAGAGACGTATTCATAGACAACCTACTAAAGGTCTTCTTTACAAGCATATTTTTACATTCTATTTACGATATTCATGTTTTACAAACACTCGGGTAAATATTAATTCCTAAAAAACTATTACTTTATTGTTTGCTTCCTACTGAGCGAACTTGAAGGTTAATCCGCTATTCGTGAGAAGTGAAAAAGGGCTATAAATAGGCTACATGAGCTTACATCACAGCAATCCGTTAAGAGAATAGAAATTTTGAAAATTCTATCACACACACCATACAATCCAGATCTCAGATCATCGATTATCAACTTTAATCAAGAGAAAAAGTATAATGTTACAAAGGTTAAAATTGCGCTGCAAGAGTTTTTCGACTGCCGTCCCAAGAAGTGGTGCTATCGTATGTTTGACAACAGTATATTACAATAGACTATATTTTGAATATTTATTTTTTCTTATATCGAGAGAAAAATATATACCCTCGTTGTTGAAAAGCAGTTATTTGTTATGGACACCGTATAAAATGACTGCTTTACTATCAAATACATGTTTTAGTAAGTTATATCGCATACCTTTCTTCACAGTAAGTTATATCGCATACCTTTCCTCACAGTAAGTTATATCGCATACCTTTCTTCACAGTAAGTCATATCGCATACCTTTCCTCACAGTAAGTTATATCGCATACCTTTCCTCACGTTGGTCTCAGCGATGATAGTCAAGAGAGTACTGTTGAGCCATGGCATGTGGTTGCTGATGTTTGTAAATAAAACATAACTGTTGTGACTGGTGAGCTTCTCCGTACCGGTTTTCTTCTCCCTACCGCTGAGGATTCCTTTGACAAAGAACCTCGCTGTCCTTGTATCATTGTCACCCTGGACCCTGCTGAACACCAGGGCACCCCCGCTATCTCCCTGCTCCACCGTGCTGTCTGTAATCAGGCACCTGTTAAGTTTTTGCCTAATTTTTGATAAGTTGCTACTTTCTAAGAAAATATCAAAACTTACTATCTTTATTGAGGGCACAGAACTTATCCGAAGTCAAAAAGCTGGTATAGCCTTTCCCCACATTGTTACGGCATTCGCCGAAGTTCCGTTGTTGCATATTAGATATCTGTAATTCTTCACTCAAAACACCGTTCTCGTTATAACCCCATCCTACGATCTGTTTTAGAAACAATTTCAATATTAGTACAATGACCATAATGTTATGTTAATTCGTATAAATTAACTACTGAATCATAAAATCCGCAACAAAATACGGAAAAGGAAAAACAGAAAAAACCTGTAGGAACTACGTATTTAAGGTCGAAGTTTCTACTATTGTAGTTCTTTATCAGGACTTAATAGTCAGACGTGAAGATGGATACAAATAACAGATAACAAATAGTGGATACAATAATCCTGTATCACTAAGAAGCGGGAAGGATCTAGTAGCCATTGCTTGAGTAAAGATATCTATATCTGGACCAACTATAGGTTTAGATCTAGTGATCACGATCAAATTCCTAGTTTTTCCCCAAAGTAGAATGTACTTCGTAGGGGTTAGGTGTGCCTCAGGAGCTTCTCAATATAAGACTTCAACAGTATAAATAATTATCTTTCACCACCAGGCTCGAATCCGAGACCAAGATTAGAAGCAAAATGGCTCAGCCATTGACTCACACCATAAACAAAATAAATTTATAAATATCATTACAATTAAAATAAAGTCATTCATTTGGGTCGTTCAGATTATAGTTTTATTTTTAAACAAAAGAAATAAAAACTTCTAGGAACAGTTTAACTCTTAAGCTTTTTGATATTGCTAATTTGACTGTAAAATCGCGATCGGAATATAATCGTAAATCGGTATCAGCATCCTTTATAATATAATAAATGATACCCGCACCGAATTATTCTGAAAACACACACACACACACACACATACATATAT
>NW_027111006.1:894829-895229 GCF_000696795.3 Halyomorpha halys | reverse complement strand
ACCATAGCAACAGCAACGGAATAAAAAGGGTTAAATAATAATCAATTAAACAGTATAAATAAATACCAAATAAAAAGGAAATCAAATAATTTTAATACAGTTGAATGAGTGACCTTTGAAATGCAGAAAATAATTAATTTATCAAGAAAATATCGAGTCAAAACCAGAATACTTCTCGGATACATCACTAACGTTTCATGACACTCGTTGGACACTCCATCCTACTTGTACAATCAAGAAGAAAGGCCTCTGGAGCAGGGATCTACTACATTAAGTGGATTCACTACATCTGGAGTGTCTTCATTGGAAGATTTCTTCAATAATAATAGGGGTATTCATGATGTTGTGTTAAATGTAAAATGTTTTACCATGTTAAATGTTATAACTATAGGATTGTGAG
>NW_027111006.1:890038-894434 GCF_000696795.3 Halyomorpha halys | reverse complement strand
TCGATTTAACATGAGTTTTTCCATTTAACACGCTTTAACATGTTAAACCAAAGATCATGAATACCCCTATTCAGGCATTCATACTAATCCTGTGCGGAGGTTGTCTAATGGATCACAAATTCACAGTATAAGCCAAAAGGCATATGTAAAATTACAAAATAAGGAATAATACATCTAAAGAATAATAAAAAATAAATATAAATTAAAAGGAAGAATGTATTTATGTTTTGACCATTGAATTCTTTTGAAGTTCGAGAAACTTTTTCTATATGTATGTAGAAAAAGTATTGTATTTCTGTTATTGTATATAATTTGAAAAGTATTTTTCTATATTATTGAAATTTTCTGTATGTTACTGAAATTGTACTGTAATACTGTATATAACTGAAATTGTCTTATTATTTTTTCTAGATTAATAATACCTTCACATTTCCTGAAATATCGAGCTATCAAATAACATCATTTTCTTTAAATGACATTACATATAGAATTGAAGAGAAGTATTGATAATTAATTTATTTTATAAACCGGAATATACTAACTAATCGCGGATGACGTTAATTTTTTTAATTTTATTTTATTTTTTATTCATATGATCCTGACGAAGATAAAGTCACAATCTACACGTTTCCTCATAGATTTTTTTTGTTTACAACAATTATGGAAAAATGACCATGGCTAAAACCTGCTGGGTGAGACGGTCTCCTTGAAGAACAAATTGGTTCTGCATTATGGCCTGTTATCAATGTATACATTATGCTGTGTGAGATTAATCTTGGTTGTAGGTCTTAATTTTATTATCTCTCGTATTGTTCTTATTTATTTCAAAATTTTAGACATTTTTTTATAATATGGCATAATAGTAACACATGTTTATTCCTGCGAGAATTCTCATTATAAGCAGTTCGAAGTATAAATGATGTATTCCTTTTTTTTTTTTTTTTTTTTATTGTCAATATAATATTGAAAATTCCACTCAACGCAGACAGTTGATTCAGCGGTACATTTTATAATGGCTGTCATTAAGTAATAGTTTACCTAATGATTAATTATATTGCCTCACTGGAAAATATCATACAATAAAGATGAAGACTTACTATGCCAACTTCTTCTTCATAGGGCTCGTACATGCCACCCCAGTCGATGCAGACTGGCATCACAATGCTAGTGAATTTAATTGAGTCGTTGAGTGCGAGAAGAGCAATATCATCTTGGTTCCTGTTATCTGTACCCCTGTAGGTAGGTCGGACTTTCTTACTCACCACCTGGAAAATGGATTAATTAAATACGGTTTTGATATTTCGGTATCGAATGTAAGGGAACATGACGAATGAACCACTTTACAGTCTACAATCATAATTATATAACGTTTACTGTTGAGCGGAATGAGCGTAGATAGATATCTATACTAGGAGAGGGCTAGTACTAGGCAATAGTTGAGAAAGAAAAAGTAATAGATAAGTAAATAAATAAATAAATTAAAGCTTGTTATAATTTTGTACAAGGATTAAGTCGATCACCAGCTCGTGGTGCTGTTTACATAAACTAAACGATCAAAACTTTATCAACAAACAGGCCACAACCCTAAAATTATATCATGAGAGCCTACAATTCAGGTTAATAAATAATAATAAATTTATATATGTATATATAGTTGACCGTAAAATTTGATATATAGGAAGATGGTCATGGTTGCGGTCAACAAAAATAGGAAAATAAATAGTTGTAAACTATTTTTGTTTCTCCTTTGACCGCAACCCTGACCATCTTCCTATACAACAATAAATTTAGGTTTGTGGCCCGTTGGGCGAAAAACTGAAAGTCGTTTAGTCTATGGACTCCATAAAATAATAATAATAATTTCTTTTGTGTGTGTGTTTTACCTAGATTATTTTTTAAAATATTTTATTGTGAATTATTACACTTTTTCTTACATTTACAGGCAATGGTAATAGGGATAGGAGCTCATTCAGACCATATTTACATATATCAAAAAATCGATAACACTACAACCCATAAAGGGTCAATGGTGCAGTAAGGAAGTACTGTTTCTAGACCAACGGTTGTGCAAGGGGGTGATTTGGTAAGAATCACGCTCGAACCCCAGATTTTCCTCAATTAAAGGTTCCACTTTATTAGGCTGGGTAGACCCTAGAGGCTCCTGAACCCACAGGGCTGACTCAACGGCTACAGGTAACATATAATAATTATTTGCCACAACCGGATTCGAAACTAGCGCTACCCACTCCCACAACACTTACACTGAAGCAGTAAATTTCGTTTACTTAAGTGTATCTATTTTTATTTAGACTATGGTAAGTGGCATTACATCGAAATTAACCCTAACTAAGTAAAAAGTTCACTCCCACATATTTACAAATATATAAGTTAAATAATAACAAAATAAGAAATATATTTAGCTTGAGAAACCCCGAATCAAGCTTTAACCCCAAATGTGGAGGAATGAGCAGAACTTCTCGCTTCTCTATCAACCGTTTAAATGTAATTAAAAGCCAGTGGAGAATGAGTGAGGGCGTTAGAGGCTCTGTATTTGGGGGGAGAATCTGGCCATTGCCAGCACTCCAATATACATATTTATAACAGGTCACTAAGCCACTGCCATTTCAATCTTTAGGGGAGAATTAGAGGGATGGGTTATGCTAGATAGGGATTGTGCTAGGGAATTAGGATGATTACTGTGTTTCTAATGGGATGTAGTGCATTTGGAATTAATAATAATATTAAAGCCATGATGTAGGGCATTGTTGGTCATATTGTAAGGAGCATTGACTAGAAGACTTGTGAGAAGGACTCTGGACTGAAAGAATTGATCGCATTTCATGCGGGACTTTTCAGCTGTTTCCGGCTGATCTAGTCCATAAGTCCAGTTAAGTTTAAGTATCGTCAAGTAAAGTAGTAATTTGTTGTCTATTGGAAGCTGTGATTTTCTACTTAGCAGTCCATATAGTTGGTTAATTTCTAATGTTTAAAGTATAGTATGTGGATCCATGTTAGTCTTCTCTCTAGGAGAAAGCCAAGATACCGGACCGTGTCTGAGAAGGGAATGTGCTTTCCTTAATGTGCACACTGCGCCAGATTTTAAACTATCCCTGTATTAAGGGCATCCAAACATTTTAGCAACTAAAAAAATATTTAATATATTAATTAATTATTTAAATTTATTATTATATTTAAGCAGATATTACGCTTATAGTAGAAACGTAACAAATACCTCAAACCGTTGTTCGTGAACGTCTCTGTGTTCCCAAGAACCATTGTGTTTTCCTGTGATGACGACCATTCTGCTGTAGTCAAGATCCTGTTGTTCCTCATCGAACACACAATGCGCGGCTACATAAAAATAAAATGCAATGGATTTTTTTTTTATAAAATTCTTCAGAACCAGAGAATTCAAAGAATCCTCTTGTAATATAGCAAAATATCGATACCTGTGAGGATAACATTAGTATCGATGATGCTTCCGCCGCATATATATTCGTACTGTGAACTGTTGTCCATTCTATACAAAGCGATATGCCATGGAAACTCATTGTACTTTGAAGCAGTTCCGTGTGAAATGGCTTGTTGAAAGTTATTATATTTTATTCCGCAATCTGCGAAGAATTCCAAAGATACATACAGGACAAAATATTGATAAGTTCCTTATCGATTATAAATGAAAAATAAAAATAAAACTGTACCTCCTATTTCATATGCATTTAACCAGTATGGACCAGATGAATCTGAAAAAGTCAGACATTTAAATTTTATTATAATTGCCTATAGATAAAAATGATTCATAGTAATGTCATGGTTGTGAAGTTATTTAAAATTATTGGCGCATCCTTGGATTAGTTTGTTTTCTAAAAGCTAGAAATCCAAAGAAATAAAAGATAAATATGGCTACATTACATTTTTTTACTATCCTTCGTAATGAATGCATTATGATTATAAATGATTCTCCTATATTACTTAACGCAGTTGAAAATATTATAGATAGTTAAAAAAATAAATATATTTCTTCGTAAGCATTATGTTTCATGTCGATTTTAATGATCAGTCGAATTAGATGATCCCTTTAAGAAATTTTTTTAAAGAATGATGACTACTACTTCCCCTCAGATACACACAATTATAGCTTGATACTAAAAACAACGATAGATGATTGCTAATGAAGGCCTGGAATTCCCAACGTAGTATTTTGTTTAGTCGCTTTTCCTTATTTGAAGCGGCCCAGACTACGTGTTTTGTTCCACTAACCACAATAATCTGTACAGTTAGTTCTCAAAAATAAAATTGTAACATTTTTAAATTTTATATCGTTGAGTGTTTGCGGCTTTAGCGCACTTGCTCAGCCTCCACTGGCTCATTACCAGTGATGCGGCGAGAGGGATGC
>NW_027111006.1:885839-889773 GCF_000696795.3 Halyomorpha halys | reverse complement strand
TTACTTTTTTTTTTTTTATTTTAGTATGTATGAGATCATTCATCAATATTACCTATTGCCCACAACTGTGTGGCAGATTGTAATATCTATCAATTTAAAAAAAAAAAAAAAAAAAAAAAATTTATATCGTCGTTACTTTATTTAATGAATAATGTAACAAGTAATATTGACCAATTGTTGAAAATATTGAAACAGTTTATGAGATAAGCTCTCCCCATTAATCCATTCTGAGAAATTATGGTTTTCGAATTATTAAACAAACTAACAAAATGGGGCCTATTTTCCATGGGAAGCTCCACAAAATTCTTTAATTAACATACCTAACAAGTACAATACACTAATGTACTCTTTAGTAATGATGCCCCGACTAAGATGATTTTTTTATAGGGAATTTCATTACATTTTAAATTACTATAACATAATTTATCATAAAATATATAATTTTTAAGTACAGCGCAATTATTTTTTTTCCCACAATTTCCTTTGTGATTTATTCTATCAAAAAAAGAAAAAAAAAAGGCTCCGCTGTACAAGAATAATTTATAATCGTAAAAAATTAAAACGGAGACCGATCTTGGAAACAGAAGGGATCGAACCGCTAGAAGAATGCGAAATCAATCAATCAAAAGGTAAAAATTCCGGTGCGGTGCGCACAACTTTAACTTTTACGTCCCCAAGTTTTGTTTAAATTAACGGGCTCGGGTTCACGCCGTTTTCAAATTTTAGTCAAATTTTAACGATCTTAAGCCTCCTCTTCCCGTTTTAAGAAAATGTTTCAAAAGTGATAGAGCTGTCGCTAATTTGGGGTTTTAGTGTGACGGGTCGGCTTGGAAGGTTTGCCTTCTAATATTTTTTTTTTTGTGTTATGATCTCCTCTTGTGAGATTGTGACAGTACGACTCGCTATAATTGTCTGTTTCAAAGGTATGTTAAGTAAAGCTACCACGGAGTGTCGAGTTTTACGCAGTTTTCCAATTTTAGCCTCTTTTTACAATGTTGCCGATCCAACTTACTTAAGTTTCCTATTCCCATTAAATTAGAGTGTCTTAAGGCTTTTAGAAAAATGCGGAATAGAAAAGCTGCAGATATATAAGTTTATTATTCGTCCGACACTGCTCTATGGTCCACCTCTACTGCGGCATCTCTTCAAAACAACACTGCAAAAACTCCAACCTTCGGCGGATAGTCCGAGGCATCTTTCTGTAGAAGGCAAGGAACAGTGCCATCCACTAAGAACTCCAGCTTCCCTCCGTTTCGGAGTTCATAGGCCGACGCCCTATGATGGGCTGAAGGTCTGTGCAAACCCACTCTTGCAGAAATTGCCCCTCCACCAAAAACTGGAAGGTTGCAAGGAACGGTTCACTTGGTCGATCTGTTCGCCCAGAGAAGGGGTTCAGGCTAATTCTAAACCCAACCACTCATCACTAATACAGAGGTCCCTTTATTAATCTTTATTTTTATTATTGCTTAAAATGTGAACTGATTATCTCTTTCAAATAACCAGAATTAAAAGTGCTTTAGAGAGGAAGATGTTTAGAAAATCTGGCATTTAAGTCCAACTAAACTATTTAAATTAAGTAAAACCTATCTGGTATTAAAGATTATTTAATTTCTCTTAGATTAACGGAGTTTAATTAAAATCGTTAGAGCCGTTTTAGAGAATATCGAAAAAATGTGAAAAATCGATTCTATGAAGTGGTACTTCCGGTCAGTCGATGAATACTCGTATGTAATTCTAGTTTTTATGACGTTGAGTTCCATTTTGTTAATTGATAACAAGTTGGACTTTTCATGTGATTATTTATTTTATTTTAAGTGTTTCGACCACTCACATTTACATTGGAATTACAAAGTTAGTAGATTACAATTGGCAAATTCATAAAGTAACAATTACAATTTACATTTTCCAAAATTAAAATTATAATTGACATAGTAAATTACTATATTAAATTATACATCCACTTATATATGCTTGAATTACAGTTAAACTATATGTAATGATAGAGTTTAGTAGTTTTTAAAAAGGTTTGTTGTTATAGGATCTTCTCTAAACATATCCCGTAAATCTGAAGAGAATAGATGTGATTCTTGAGCAATATATTCAGTAAAAATGTGCCTAACAACTTGCTAAGTTGGTTGCTCGGATTAAAAATGAATCGGAGGAAACTAGTTAGGCGTGTGTTCTCGGAAATAATAACTGCAAGAAGGAAAGTACAAGCAGTTCTAGTGAATTTTAGGAATTATCTAGATGCAGGCAGGATACAGGGGAATGTCAACAAACAGTTTGCTTACTTTTATTTTTTTTCGAACCCATCCATATTGAAGTTCTGATATAAGTATAAATTAGAAGTAACAAATAAGGAGTAAAATATGAAGAAATGTGTGATTTGAGTAAACATTTGTTAATTAGGTGAAGTATCTAAATCTATATTGATTAAAGTGGAGAAAATGGTCGGGTGGAGGGGGGGGGGAGGGTGCCGTCAGCAAAAATAAACAACACAAATAAACAAAAAAATTTTTATTTGTGCCAACGTTTCGACCTGAGTTTCCAGTCTTCATCGGACAGCTTTCGTAGAGATACTGGCTAAACTAATTTGTTAAAATTGTTCCGAATGAACCAATATATAATATGAGTCAGTAAATGGCAATATCTATGACAGTAAAAAATGAAATGAAAAAAAATTTTTTTGAAACTATTTTTCTATTTAAAACATCATTGAAATACACTGATATAATCAGAGCTTTTGATCGCACAATTGTTGAAGAAAAGAATGTCTATAAGTCGAAAATTAACTTTTTACATTTTTCCAAAGTTTAACTATTTCTCAACAGGTAATATCGGTGGCTTACTTCACAGTAGAGCTAAGTAAATTTCCACTAACTTTAGGCAAAGTGAGTACAACTTTTTAATTAAATTTTTGACCGAACATATTTAAATTCTATGCCTAAATAATTGAATAGTTTTTCCTAAAAGAGAGTACCTTTAATTTTATTTTTCCTAAAGTTTGTAAAAATGTACATAGCTCTACTGCAAAGTAAACCATCGACAATAAAATGAACTTTGGGTGATCAAGAAAAAAGAAGAATCTAAAATAATAATATACTCTATCTTGCTAAGGGTCATCATTGTAGCAATTTCCGGAGGAGGAAAAAGCAACCGTAAAACTTCATACACATGAGTTGAATTGACGCTTCGGACCTCACATTTTCAAATTTAATTCCCAAAATGATAAAAAAATAACCAATAATTTCTAATTACAGATAAATGAATTATATGAAGAATGTAAAATGCTGAAGATAGTTTATAATTTGAGGGAAAGAATTTTATTGAAAATCACTATAGTAGTCTAATACCAGGTAATTGTTGAATTATGAATATCATAACATTTAAAGTTTTTTTTCCATGCTTCTTTTTTTTTAATTATGTTAGTAAAACATTTTACCACAACTTTAGCACACAATGTATATTTTAATAGGATAACATTATGCTTTTATTGATATTAAAAGTATTTTTAATCATTTAATTAACAGTAATTTTTATAAAATATTTGTTAAACATTGTTAATAGTATTTACCGCATGATTTAAGGTATTGGATTTGAAAATGGATAATTCTTAGTCCAATTCATGAATAAGATGTGTATGAAATTTTAAAGATGTTTTATCCCCCCTCTCCCACCTCCCTGTCATTGTTAAATTTTAAAAAAAGATATTTGTTTGCTGTTTTGTAAATAAAACACATTTTGTCACTATATTTTTCTGTTTTGATTTTAAACATGTTTCAAACTTTTAAAATTTCTGTTTTAATGGCTATTTCATAAAGTAAAATAATTGAAAATTAAATGATCATACCGCATTTAACTACTAGCACATACAGCTTTACAAAATAACATACTTTTTTTTATAAGTACTTGATAGAACAAATTCAACTATATA
>NW_027111006.1:813474-885769 GCF_000696795.3 Halyomorpha halys | reverse complement strand
GAAAATAAATTAATCAAACATAGTTAAGAATTTAAATTTGATTATATTTGAAAAAATATAAACATAAACAAATATAACAAGAATCTAATAATCTTCTAAGAAATAATTATAAATATGAGGATGGTAAATATAAGATAATATTGTTATACTTATATAAATATAAGTAATATTGTACCAACTAACTGATAGGATTTAATAGAAAGAAGACTAAAAAATAAGGTGACAATATTTAAAATATTAACTACTCCTGGATTTAAATATAATCTTATTTTTTATGACATGTAAATACCTAATAGATGACAGAAGGAGAAGGTTTAATTTTAAGGTAAATAAATTATTATAATACCTAAAATGTGCGTTATTGTATATTATATAAGTCTAGGTAATAATAATTATAAGATGCAAGAAAAAGTACTGAAGATGGAGATGGTCGTTTCTAAATATTATCGTTGTTATTTTGTTTTAACAAAGAACAATCATGAGGAAGTAAAGTTGCTTTTAAAAATACTATATCAGAATAAAAGAATGACTCCTTGCAAAATTAAAAGAGGTGCATGACTGTTGTGTTTTTTTTTTTTTAACCGTTCTTGGTTTTATGCTAATTCAATAGATGATTTCTGAGCTAGGTTAGGTCTCGGGTACCACTAGTGAAATCACAAATGAGTCTATAATTAATTATAATAATTAGAACATTATTGAGCGCTGAATGATTTTTCTGTATAAAAAATAAATATTCCCGAGGAAACCATAATTTTAGTGCGCCGTATTCCAGACATCAAGTACGTTTAGGAAACTTACCAGCTTTGGATTAAGGAGTCTTCAAGCCGAAGCACATATTAAGTATTGAAATCATGTTCACTACGTTCATATAAATTACATTACTAAATAAACGACACCCCATCGCATGTTAAATTCAATATTTAATTAAAAGAACTTCGAAAATAACACTGGTTGAGGAAACACTTACAGAAGAATAGAAGAACCAGGAGTAACATCATGCTTTGGACTGACAAGACTGAAGCTGGTCCGGTCGTCCTTGGCTCTTGCTAATTTACTCTGAATATGAACTACCTGGAATCCCCACTTAAAGATCGGTGCCTATGCTATAACAACAAGGAAAACGTTGCAAATAAAATAGTACAGGTACAAAGCTGCTCAAGCTTTACTACAGAGTGAGAACTGGGTAGTTAAATTGAAGGTCGGCATTAAGTTCAACGAATTCCCCAAATAAACCGGTAGATGTAGACACTTCTTGACATGCCTTGCTTATTTTTTTTTCTTCAACATTACAGAAATCATGAACGATAGCTTTTACCAGCCATTTTGGCCCGTTTGAGCTGCTAAATAGATTTTATTTTTAATTTATATTTTAGAAAAAATAAATAAAAGGCTTAGCAAACCCGAATGTTCGATACCGATACCACCATTTCAGTCTACACATGTCTAGCCAACGACGCCCCACCACATGACCAGTCTTGACACAATCCTCCCACCTACGTTTCAGTCTTCCCCTCAGATGTTTACCCGTCAGATTAGTGTTTATTAACATTTTAGGGACACGTTCGTTACTAAACTCTACAAACATACAAGCCCATATAATTCGCCACAATGCTATCACCTAAATTATATTAACAGGGTATAGTTAAGGGGATTCGGCGTAGTAAAGCCTTCTAAATTATCCGGTTACATCATCCTTCTTAATTTTAGGCAATACTATATTTTCAAAAACCTTAAGGCGTTGTTCCTCCCTTAATGTAAGAAGCCATATTTCGCATCCATGCAGAACAGCAAGAAGGATATTAGATTTGTAAATTCTAACTTTTAAGTTTCTGGAAGCTCTTTAACCGAAGGTATATTAGTTCCCCATACGAGTCTACTGGCGGAGACTTCTTCGGGGGGATTCATGGTGCAAGTTGAAGATTATAGATTTAGTAAAATCAACAAATTTCAATATTCCAATTAATCCCATTCGTTGCAGATTTGGCCCAAAACAGATATGCGTCTTTTCATTCCCAACTCCTTAACCATCCTAAACCATTAATTCTTAATCTCTCGTTCTTCTAATTTAAATTAATGCTAGAATTACCACCTATGGGCGGTAACCTTTCCAAGATTTTTAAGTGTAAATGAAACGAACAACATATTTACTCATTGTATTTATTACTTGTACAGTTGCAAATCACATTAAATAAATAAATTTAAAAAGTATTCCAATTATATATATATGGGATAGATTTGGGATTAAAAACTTTTTTAAATTTCGAATTAGATATGGGCATACTATTTTCAATCGGGAATTTTGTAGTCAAACAACTATGGAAAATTTTAATTCCTTCCGTATTTGAGGTTTCAGGTTTCAAGAAATGAAGAATCCAAAAATTTATCCGCATCTTTTTTCAGAGGGCCGATTTATCACAAAGTATCGCTATAACTTATTATTAAATAAAACTGATTAGTTAGTTACGAGTAATCAATCAAAAAGAAAGTTTTAGACAACTGTTTGACATACAATTACTCTTATACTTATCTTAAAATACCACATCAATATAAAAATAAAATTGGAAAAATCCGATCATCTATTGATCTCAAACCTACTAGAGTTTGTTCACCCCCACACATCGACATCAAGCACAAACTATGTGTTTGGTGGACGAAAATGCCTAGGACGTATTTGAATGTTGAGAATTTCGGAGGCCCGAAAGTTTTGATGGAACATTAAGAAACGAGAGTTAAAACTGGTAATAATTCTGATCAATCGGACGAATGGAAACGATATAGATACCTAAGTCTTTGAGAAGAATTGTCCGCTTTGTACGAAAAAATGCTAAATAAGTTTGGAAAAAAAGATAGGATTTTTGTTATTAAGAGACATAAATATTTTAAGTAATGTTGCATTTCTCAAGTAATAGAAAGTCGGACGTATTAAAATTTTATTTTGATTATAATAACATCATTAATACCTTTATTTGATTGGTAAATTACTTCATCAAATTTTATTCATTGAAGCATATCTTTTCTAACAATATCAATTATATAATGCTCCATTGTTATTCTCAATTAATTCTTGATTAATCTTAATTTATCGATCAGACATGTCAGAGGGCCTTATGGATAGCGTGACACGGTGTATGGGGTAAAGATGACACAAACGTAAGAGGAGGGAACTATATTAACTAAACTTTCCCAACAATTTTAAATAGATTTTCCACCTTACCGGAGGTCTTGAGAGTAATCCTTGAAATTTGATCTTTCTCTAAACGCTTTTGGAAAACGGGTTTCTCAAAGGAGCGTTTATAACCAAATTAATAATATCATGTTTCATCATAATTCTCGCTGTTTCAAGTAGCTTTTCTACGTCTTAAAACAATCTCCCTACCGTTCAGGAGGTCAATACCGAAAGGATCTAATTTCTTGTGGAAGTTAAAGATAGTTCTTGACTACCGAAAAATGGCGGAATATCCTTCTAAAAATGTAGGATATAGCATTTATGGAACAGAAAAGAATCCCAACCGTAGTCAAAGTAGCCGAGGACACCTCGGATTGGGGACTGAGGACCTCAAACTCAAGTTTCTTGGTTGGGGGTTAGATCGATAGATCGATGGGTTAGTACCTCGTCATCAAGAAAACAGTCCAAAACTCTTTTAGACCTAAAATAAATAAGCCGGATGGATCAAAAATACAAAATAAATCACGAATAAAAGGCATGAAACGGTCGTTTCCTCTTATGAATATAAAACATACAAAGTCCAAATACAAAGAAAAGGGGAGAAAGGTAGGAAGTGAAGAAAACAAAATATGAGCATGATTCTGATCGAGAAAACAACAGTACCGAGACAAATATTAAAGATATATACAGTACAGTATGGAGAATATTCCATCACATTTACTGACATTTTTCAGTAGATTGAAGAAATATTTAAGGGAGAGAGCTAGTAAGGCTGTGTGGAGTATTTGAAGTATAGACTATTTGAAGATAGCGACATTTGGCAGATGTGGTCCTGTTATGCATCACTGTAAAGCAATGCAGTGTAACCTCCCAACTTGTTATGTTTATTTTTTTATATATGTATGTTTATGTATACATTTTAAATAATTAAAAGACTTTCCAAAGGTTCTAAATTATGATTTGATTAATACCTATTCAATTCATACCAGTACCATTCTTGTTGGCCTATTATTACGATCAAAGTATTTTCATAAAAATAAGAAATAAAATTCAATTGGAAAATAAAATCAGGTCAAAGAGAGGAAACTCTAGTTGTTCCTTTCTAGTAAACATTATTCCACGTAAATAAGAGTTCTAAAAATAAATTAAAAAATTGAATCTGCTAACGAAAGAATAATAAGGTTGATCAATTCTGAAAACATGTCACATTAGGATTTTATGTACCAATGGACGATCCTACAGAGATGATGATTAATATTTATTCTGCACAGGAGATCAAAACACAAATTTTAGAAAACTAAATATCAAGTGACATAGAGGAAAAACATGGTGAAGATGTTTTGAATAATAATGGAATTCGAATGAGTAGCTTGTGCCTAAATCTTAATTTAAGAATCATGAATGGAATCTGTGAACACAAATTTAATTAATATACACGCCACCAACCGACACGGAATCTTAGTATTATATAGATTACATCATTGTAAAAAAAGAATCAGTCATAACTGTAAATGAAATTAGAACCACATAATGTGGCACAAAAGCCTATATAGTTAGGGTCTTCAAACATCTAAATGGTTAACGTTTTTAGTTAAACGGAGGGAAACCAAAACCTGCTTGAAAAACCATATTTAACCAAATAAGTATAAACTAGATAGACTGTTCCAAGAATCTTTAAGAATCTCCATTAAAAATAGATAGAAACGAAAAACTGATTGAGGAAGAGGATTAAAAATACGAATATTTAGAAGGTATAAACAACAAGGAGTTTTAGAAGCCCTAAGCAGAAACTGTGAAGAAAAATGAATGACGAATGTTGGTGGAATATGTAATTTGAAAAAAAAAAAACGCTGAGAAAAAGAAGAATGAAATCCATATGTTTTTAAGGCAAAACCGGCACAATGAAATAGAAACAGAGAAACTAAAGTACGAGGAAATGCTTTTCATTATATTATGCCCTTTTTTTTTATTTTTTTTTTTACCGATCTCTCTTAAATAGAACAATAAATTAGTGGTTGCTTTACGTATGGAAAACATATATCAGGTTGAGTATTACCTTTTCCTACCTGTGGTACTCTAAGGTTACAGTGCAATACTTACCACGTTTTGTGAGTTATCCATTCTATATTGTCCTACTTAAAAAAAAAACCGGAGGTAAGGAGCCTAGATTTTTTTTTTTTTTTTATTTTCAAAAAACTCATTTATTAATAAATATATATACAATACGGATTATAATTACATAAATAATATATAATACATTTTATTTACAATTTTCTTGTTTTGCCTTACGGCATTATAAGATCAGTAAACATGGTCCGCTGAAATGATGTATTAGAGCTGAACTTCTTGCTACTCTCCCTACAAGTTTAACACTCAGTTCAGGAAGAGTTAACTTCTGAGAAGTATGCCCCGTCATAAAAGTTTTTGCAATTCTGTTAGTCCCCAAAGAGTTCCAACAACTATCCCTCATAACCAAAGTGCTATATTTGATAGCAAAAAAGTCTCAAAATTTGAATGGTATTTTACAGATCTTAAACAACAGAAATATTTTCTAAAATAATTGAGAACTACAGAATTCTTAGATGCTGTCATAAACTCCATATATCTAGAAGACTTTTTAGGGAAAGAACTTCACAGAAGTTTAAAAATAACGTCCAAACCATGGCGTCTAACAAAAGGTGAAAACAGAAGTGAGCTGACGCACTTACATAGTAAACCACATGGCTCCGTTTTACTTGTTAATGTAGTGTGATGCTTAACATAGGGAACTATTGGCTTAATGATTGTACCAGATAGAACATAACAGAGAAAATTAATGCGTGAATTTCAGTTATTAGATGCTAACATCATAATGCATAACTTCAGAGGTCTGAAGAGATTACTTATACCTGAGGTAAAGCGTGTGCAGAATGTATTTTATTAAAAACTCTTCGATCTGCAGTATGTAAAAATTTCCATAGTGTTTGTTGGAAAATGCTGTAAGCTAATGGTGAAAGTGAAATGATTACGAATCTTACTACTACATCATAACATCATAATAAAAAGAATTTATTTTTTTTTTAATTATTAATAATTTTTATAATTTATAATATATTAATTTCTTAATCGGCTTGGTAATTTCGGAGAAAATTCGCAGAGTAGTACGATGTACGGCAAACGGCTGATAAACTGATTTTTTTTCTTTTTCAGTTTTTGTATTCTGTGTAACTTGAAACGTAAAAATTCATATTTAGAGATGGAATTAAGTTTTTTCTTGGTTGATTACAAAGTTTCATTATTGAAAATAACAAACCAAAAAGTGACTGAAACAAAATATTTTTATTTTGGAAAATTCATAGAAAAACAAGTAATTGTTAAACAGGCAGACCATGTCAGGTCTTGCTCTCTTGGACATTAGTTTACCAATTATATAGGATCAAGGAATAGTTTCCAAAAACTTTATTTATTTATTTTATTTCGAGAATGACCCAAATATATTGTTGTGGGATAAATAAACAAAAGTTAGATTTTTATGTTTTTAAGAGGATATTTTATGTTTTCGCAAGTAAAAGCTTAATTTTAAACAGACTACGTTATTTAAAAAACACCAAAAATGGACATTTTGTTGACCCAAGCTAAAGACATGAAGTATATTGTAAACTGTTTTACCTATAGAGCGCTATACTTCTTTGTATTTTTGAACTTGTACCCTTTTTAAAATGAAAGCCGTTGGTAGGTTGCAACTATTGTTATGAGTTATGTATCCAGAAGGTTAACAGGAAAGTATGAGTAATATTTACAGTCAGTTTTTGAAATATGCAGTGATTAAGAAAGATCTCGAGGAAATCAAGTTTTGTCTAGTCAGAGGAGCTGATGTGAACCAGAGGATCAGCCCATACAATGAAACCTTTCTTCACTTCACCCCTTCTATAGAAATAACTAATGAACTGTTACTGTTTGGTGCTGATGTTAATGCCAGGGATAGGTATGGTCAAACCCCTTTGTACTCTGCTATAGCAAATAAAAAGGAATTAAAAGTGATCAGGGCATTACTTAATCATGGAGCTGATATCAATGCAAGAGACATTAATGGTGAGACACCTCTTCACTGTGCCATGATCGATGGCAAGGAATTGGCTATTATAAGAGAACTTTTAAGGCATCGTGTAGATGTCAATGCTATTGATAATGCTGGAAAGACAGCCCTACATCTTGCTGTGCGTTGGGGAAATGGTACTAACCTGGAAGTAATGAAGGAACTATTGGAATTTGGTGCTGATATAACTAGTAATGATCATCCCACACCATTGCATGAGGCTGTATACAGGGGATTTGATACTTGTGCTGAACTTCTTATTAAAATGATAGTGCTTAAGAAATTTGATGAGAGTAAAGGCATTGAACCTTCTCATTATGTAGGATCTCCTGTTGTTGACAAATTAATGCATTTTTTGGATAAGTGTATATGTGAAGTTATTAACATGAGGGCTAATAAAATCTGTGGAAATCATTCTCTTTTTGATTTTGTTACGAAGAGAGGTGATAATATTAAAGCATTTTATCCTACAAATAAAATCATTCCTGAAGAAATTATTGCAAAATATCCTATTTACTTTGATATAATATTGGCCAATTTGAAACTTTGCTCCGAAAGAGCTGTTCTCTTAGAAAAAATAAAAACTATCCAAATCTTTACTATGGTTGATAATACTGGTTCAGTAGTTTTAAACATTGATTGTGTTTACAAGATAGCTGAATACCTTGCAAATGAACATTTATCGAATTTAATAAAAGCTTTCAAAGGAAAAAGTTGCAAATATTTCAAATCACCTAAAGTTATGTCAGATTTTGGGCAAAATCAAGACAATAATCTTGAAGTTTCTGACTGCAGTGACTGTGATTAAACTGACATCTTAATATTGTTAAGATGTTGTTGTTCTTTAAGTAAATGTGTATAATGATATGTGATACGTTGATTTTTTTGGTAATGTTTGTCAAATATATTTATTTTTTTAAATTAAATTTTTATTTATTAAAATGTTAGTTAAATAAATTTTGGCTGACCGAAATGGAAATTCAAGTACCTCCATTCTCAGATAGTTTAGTAGTAGTTCTAACTAGTTTCTTAGCTTGTAAGGCAACAAGTGGGTCTCTCGGACCCAATCATAATTGTTTATGTACTTTTTATATCAAATCATATGTTTAATATAATGCATTTATTACTGTACTTATTTATTTGAAAATGAATTGTACAACCTAAAAAATAGTCAAAAACACACAGAAAAAAAAAAATGAATTAGTTGAGAACACCAAAGTGTTAGACAAATAAAGATAACTGTAGGTTCATCAGAACCACCTTTAGTGCTAATGATTAGTTAGTTCACAATTCAATAGAAAATTAAAAAAAAAATGTTTAAAAAGTAAACTGAGATACTCTATGTAACTAAATCAACTGATATTTATATGATATTAATAACTTTTTTTTCTTTTCAACTGCTTGTCCTGTGTCAATAAAATTAGTTTTGAAAAAAATTAAGAATGTATGCGAATTAATTTTCTTATTAGTTCTTTTAACTTATTTATTGAAATTATTAAACAATTTAGTTATTTTATTTGGGACTTTATAAAGTTTACAAAAATATCTGAATACATTAATAGGATATTTTCGTTTATTAGTTTAATTTACTTACACTTCTTGATAATATTGAAAAAGTAGTGGAAAAAGATGTAAAAAAAAAAGCATTTCGAATAAGACAAAAAAAATCTAAAAGATCCAATAATATTGTATTTCATGGATTATTTAAAGTTGTTGAAATATTTTAATTGACCAAGAACATTTGGATATCAATGAATCTTTTGTATGGTTAATTGACCAGAAGATTAAAAAATAACCTCTTTCTGTCACCTTCCAGAAATATTTCAGACACTTTTTTTATGACTTTGCAGATTTTTTCAATGAAAACTTTAAATCATTCTCATAGAATTTAGCAAAAATACCAGGCAAAGTAGTAATCTTAGAAATATTACTTTTCATCGTTTTCTTCAAATAAAAAAAATTGAAAAAGACGTAATCTTATATTACAACGAAATTTGCCTTTTCATTTCCAGGATTTATATCCACATCTTCCAGAAACAAGGATTTAACTCTGGCATATTATATTGTTATACATTATTGAAACCCATATGATTATTTCATGCATAATCTCTAATGTCATCAAATTTTCACCACAAAAAAGATATCGGATTTAAGGCATCTAAATAACATCTTTTAGCAAGTTTAAAATAAATTGATGTTCAAGCCAATTTTTTTTTTTGGATTTAAGTAGACTACAATAGAAACATTATCAGCATCCCTGTTCCTTTCATGGTGTACCAGTTTGTACAGGTCTGCCGAAGAATTTGTACATGAACTGGTAGGCCAAATAATTTTTTTTTTTACAAAATATTCAAGTCAATAATACAGTTATACCTAAAATATAAGTAACACAGGATCTGTTCACCAAATTTCAAGACTGGCCTTATTACCAAAAATGTATTAACATTTTTGTACAGCACACTTATAAATCTTCAATATATGACTCTCAGGCATGAAAACTCCACGTCTAGCATTTCTGCCATCGTTCAAAGCCTCCCAGGAACTCTGCATAGAAGGCTTTTGAGAGACCTCATCAGAGCTGCCTAGACCACTGGGACTGTGTTCAATCTCTGATTCAGGAAAACTAAAAGAAGTTATTGAGAGAGAGGCTGCAGCAGAGAGCGCATTGTTACAGTGTAGAAAATAATCATATTTTATCTGACTGAGGGAACTCGACCCTTCAAAGGTCAGAGGACTCCAACATAAAGATAACCTGTGACAGAGTGCCTGAAAGGAACAACCTCTTAGTGGATCACTTCTAAGGCTTTTAACTCAGGAAAAAAAAGTCTTTAAGTTATGGAGATAGTCGCCGAAGTTTTGGCCAAATTCAAGGAGACGAAACTGCTGCAGTTACCCTACAGGAACGATTCAACTCCCAGGATCTTAATTTTTAATCAACCAATTAAGAAATACCTGATAGAGAAGTGATTTGACATGATTCCAACGGCAGCTTTGACGGAACCCTTAAAGCCTTCTGTACGAAGAGTTCCAGGGAGCCTATGAACAATGAAAAAAATGCTGGGGGAAGGGTGTTGATGACACAGGGTAGTATATTGTAGACTAATTTCACTGTACATAAATGTTTAATATATTTTTCATTATGAGACCGCCTTGAAACTTTGTGAATAAACCATGTAAGATTAAGCAAATTAATAATAATTGAACTAGAACAATAGATCCATAAATTACAGATTTGTAAAAAATATGTGATCAGGTATTTCATCATAAGTTAATAATGCCTGATAGGTCTAGTATCATTGGTGCAATGCCAAAGTGGGATATCTAAAAATGAACAGAAAAAAGACATAGGAAAATGAACAATTAAATGTGAACATTATAAAAAATATCTAAAAAGTTGATTAATATTGATAGTGTTGAGAAAACATTATTTTGATGATAAAAAAAGTATACATTTTATATGTATACAGTTATACTTTATTTCATAAATCATAAGTCATTCTCTTGAAGTATAAGATTATTAGACGTTGAAATAGCATATTAATGCATTCTGCTGAAAAATAACATTTATTTAATCATTTTTATGTGAAATGAATATTTTTAATTGATAAAATTAAATATTTGAATATTATAATTAATTTTATTAAGAGACCAGAACAGTACAGTCTAGATTAAACAAATACTGATTTCCATACACTTGTAATTCGCATACATAACAGCATTAAGAACTTGCAAAATATGTTATTTTATTTATACTAATAATTTAAATCAAATTTATTTATGTAATCAAATAAATTAAATAATGTTCGAACAAAAAACATTTAAAGCTAATTCAAAAGCAGTTATGAAGCTGAAAGTAATTATGAAGAATTATCATGAAAAAGTCATCTCAGCCAACAGTGAACTTCAACCAAGTATTTTACGACAATTACAAAAATTTTATTTGAAGTAATTTAATGTTTAAATTTATGTTTATATCTTATCTCTAAAATATAAAGTTTTCTTTGCCTATATAAGAAATCATATTTCTTATATAAATAACTAATGCTTTCTCCTATACTCAAATATATCTCAAAAAAATTAATAATAAATGTAAATCAATAATTTGCAATTTTGTTTTGTCAATTCATGTTTTAATAATGAAATGATAATGAACTTATTTATTATGTCAATCTGAGTCGAAATGACCAAATCTCGCAATATGGTTTGTGTGTGTGAAAAGCCAAGCTTAAAAAAGAAAAGTTGTACAAAACTGAAATTACATATCTAAGGCAGATATATG
The DNA here is from genome assembly GCF_000696795.3 of Halyomorpha halys. Classification (NCBI taxonomy): domain Eukaryota; kingdom Metazoa; phylum Arthropoda; class Insecta; order Hemiptera; family Pentatomidae; genus Halyomorpha; species Halyomorpha halys. The sequence continues at coordinate 874,249 of NW_027111006.1, read as the reverse complement.
CCTGGGATATAACACCAACTTGTTTAATAAAATAGACTGATTAGAAGTGCCACTCTTTTCATATTTTTTCTATTCCCTCAAACACAGTTTTAACAATTTTGACCGAACTTGGTAAATCAATAAATAATTAAATGATGTTTAATGTCAGTTAGGTCTTATCCTCACTCAAATAGTTTAACAGGGCTTAAATGTTGAATTTTTAAAAAATCTTCTTTGAAATTATCTTTAATACTGTTCATTTGATATAAATAACCAGCTCTCATTGTTTGCAGTAATAAAAAAAAATGGATAAAAACAAAATATTAAAGCATTTGATAAATCATTATAGAAAAAAAAAATAGGCAAATGTTCGAATCGGAAAAAGACGAGCCCACCCTATCTTCTGAATGCAATCATATGTATATTACTTTGTTAAACTGTAGTAATCAGGGCAGGAATGATGTTCTTAGTTGTTATTTCCACTTCAAAAACCCTTAAAATGTTATTTTTATAGCAACAGAAAAATAAAAAATTTTTGTTTTAAGTTTTCGCTTTCCCTGGTCTTAATTTTTTTTTTTTAAATCACAAAACTAGTACTGATTATAACATGAGGCCACTAATCTACACAAAACTTAAGGATGTAAGTAGAATAGTAAATGAAAGTCATGTAATGCAGCACATTTTTAATTAATCGCATCACTTATTCAGCTTTTGGGCATCATGAAATAAACCAGAATAACATTTTAAAATGAAAACACCCAAAATTGAAAAATTTGCAGATACATCACATAGGCTTTGCACCAACAGTATGGTCAACTTAGAAATATATTTTTAAGATGGGATTGTGAAAAACGTAATGGAAAATTTATCAAAGTGTTTTTTATTTTAAAATAATAAATAGACAATATGAAACTGCATTCATATAAAATGAAATAACAAATTATATGTACATTATATATATTCACACACATGCCCTAGACTTGTGTGTGAAATGCAAATACAATTAAGTTTTAATATATAAATTAAAATTTAACTTAGTTGTTGGCATCAGTAGGAGATACACTAATATCAGCAATTGATACATTTGTTTTGAAGATAGATGAATCTGTATCACAAGGCTTGTCTGAGTGATGGGCTTTGAGGTGGTTCTTTAAGCTATTAGCTTGCACTGCTCCGTAATCGCAATGAGGGCACTGATGAGGCTTTTCTCCAGTGTGACGAGCCTTTATATGGTTCTTTAACTGACTAAGATAAGCTGTTCTATAGTTGCAATGGGGACAATTATGAGGTTTCCTACCCCCATGATGAGCCATTACATGCCTATTTAAATTACTGGCATGTGATGTTTTGTAATCACAGTGAGGACATTGACAAGGCTTTTCTCCTGTGTGTCGAGCCTTGATGTGTTTTTTTAAATTATTAGCTTTTACAGTTTTGTAATCACAGTCTGGACATTTATGAGGCTTTTCTCCCGCATGTTCCATCTTTAAATGTTTCTTCATATCTAAAGTTTCTGCTGTGATGTATTCACAGTAAGGACACTTTTGTGGTTTATCTCCAGCGTGAAGGCTCTTTATATGACTCTTTAAATAACCAACATAAACTGTTTTAAAACTGCAATGTGGACATTTATGAGGTTTTTCTCCAGTATGGTGAGCCATTATATGGTTTTTCAAATTAGTTGCTTGCACGGTTTTGTACTCACAATGTGGACACTGGTGAGGATTTTCTCCAGTGTGATGAGCCATTATATGGTTCTTTAAGTTACTAGCTATTAATGTTCTATAGTCACAATGGGGGCACTGATAGGGCTTTTCTCCAGTATGACGAGCCATAACATGCTTTGTCAAATTACTAGATTTTACTGTTTCATAAAGGCAATAAGGACACTTATGAGGCCTTTCTCCTGTATGATGTGTTATAACATGATTTTTTAAGTCACAAGCTTGTAATGCTTTATATTCACAATGAGGACACTGACAAGGCTTTTCACCAGTATGGCGGGCCATTATATGCTTCCTTAAATTACTAGCTTTCACCGTTTTGTAGTCGCAATGGGAACAAGAATGAGGTTTTTCTTTTGAGTAAGCTGTCTTCCTGAGACTTTTTTTCACATGGAATTCATTTTCTGAAAGAACTCTGTATTCTACCATCTTTTGAAGTATGTCGGGCATATTCTCTTCAACTAAAACAAAAGTTAATTAATTAAATACAATGATAAACATGTAAATGTACAGTATTGGTTATGAATAACAATTTTATTTTGTTTTAATTCAACAATCCACAATTTTAAAACTGTAACAAATTGATTTACCTAATTTTCAATATTATCAATTTTAAACTAAAAATTAGGCTGTTATATTCATTCTGCCACAAAACTAGCTAATTAGAACTTCTTTGAACCCCTTTATTAAATTTCCATTATTAATGCTTCATCACTTCTATACAATTTGTTATTGAAATACAAAATAATCAACAGTTTTGCACAACACTACATAAATTTGGTGAAACAATTAATAATGCAAAAAAGCAACTAAATAAACATTATCAGGATGTTCCCTTTCATGAGTAATCAGCCAAGTTATGAATGGGTTTTATCTAAAAGATGCCACTTTCTCGGGCCTCAGACACCCAGCTACAACCAAGATATAGAAAGGAATGGTGTTATACAAAGATATGTTTTCCCATCTTCTTTCACTATTTCCTCAGTGCTGCTGGATGCAGTGTAACCTAGGTCCATCTCTTGTCATCTCTGTCCATAGACATCTCTGTCTAGCGCCATTCTTTGGCTGATCCAATTAGCAACCACTTTCCTTTCTGAGCCTGTCTTTAGGAGCACAGAAGTCTTGTTATTGGTGTCCCTCGAGGACTTTAATAACAGATTTGACTCCTAATGTGGCATGGTTGCTCTTATTTCTTACATAGTCCTTTCTGAGTTTTACCACTGTCCGTTTATCCTTTCAGTAGCATGACTTTGCTATTGCAGGGATTTTTACTCAATCCTTTTTTTTTTTAATTCTTCAGAGCATTCATTGACAGCTATGTTATCTGCAAAAATGAAAATATGGACCACCACTGGAAGCAGGTTTCAGTGTCAAACAGGAGTGCTATAGATCCTCCATGCTCCAGCTACAAGCATTCTGAAGACTGTCAAGAATGTGGTTGAGAATTTCGTCGCTTACGAAGCAATAAGGGCTTATTTGTCCAAGAAAAAGATCCAAACATCTTAATGAAAAATAAATTCACAAAGTTGGTGGTTAAAGAAAACTATCAAAATCTTGTAGATTTCATCTATGGTGTGGAAAATATTGGTGGTCAACAGAAGTGGAAAAAAGTCCACTTCTATCAGTCTATCTAGGGACCATAGAAGAATGGAGGCTATATTGCCTTCTACTTGCTAGAATACTGCCTGTTTTACACTAAACTAACCAAGTAGAATAACCGCGAGTGAGCAGAATTTTGATAAATAAATCAAATGATAAATAACCTAAAATAAATAAAAACAAGCCTTCAAGACCTATAGAAAGACATAACAACTGAGGTGTCAATCACAACAAATTAGGAATATATGTGCCTGTTTCAAACATTATGATTAAGTACACGAACAAGTACACCTGATTGACTGAATAAAACCCTAAGTTTATTTAAAAAACAAATCGACCAATAATTAAAAAAACTCAATGGACTTTCAATTGGATTCATCCTTCATCCTTACTGTATCAAGGCAGCATGTGTCATTTTGAGATATTGTGATTTTATTTAAAATCAAACTTTTATTTGCTCTGCATCTAGCAAAGTTATATGTTTATTTGGTAATACCCAAGCTATAGTTACTTTCCTTATTTGTGGCGAATATTCTTTATTTACAAGCATTGTGAAGTAAAGTTTTTCATGAGATTGGATTCACTACTGAGAGTGGATAATCTAAAATTATATGTGGCCACATGACTAAAATTGGTAGTATTTTCTCCCAAAAAGTAGTTGTTTACAAGATTTCGTGAGTCTGTTTTATTTATTTTTTTCTTATATTCAATTCCTGAACTATATGTTTACAAGTTTTTTATCTAAACTTTTAATAACTTCTCATATCGGCTAAAACAGTAATAATTATATGTATATAATATTGTTACCTAATTACTGATATTATTTTATCCCAGTTTAATACAATAATCCACAGAAGTAGACAAAATGAGTGGCTAAGAGAAAAACTCAAAGAATGTTTGTACACCTAAATTAACAAATTAGTAGGAACACTACCTGTTAGCAGGGTATGAAAATAATCATTTTGTAATAAGGATCACAATGCTTTTCAAAGAATGTTATCTGGTCACGTTTGCTTCAAGAAAGTCCTTACCTGCCGGTATAAAGTCCTGTATCACTGTTGAAACATTTACTTATAGTGGGAAGAGGAGACTTAAGTAATTAGATTGGCAACATTGTTAAAAAAGGCCAAAATTAGAAAACTGCGTAAAATATGCCAGTCCTGCCCTGTGAGTATGTTGGTCGATGAACGACATGTCCTAATTTCTGTTTTGGAGGTAAGATAAGTAAGGCTTCCACAGAGGACAGAAGTGGCAGGTTCACCCATTTTTCAAGTAGTTGAGGTAGGAGGATTTCATGGCTTGAAAATGTGTTTATTGGCAGATAATAATATTTTTGAGTGAGGAAACCGAAAGTAAATCAACAGCAATGATAAAAAAAAAAAAGAAGTAATAGTAACCAAGTAGTTTATAACCAGTCATATTACAGGTTAAATCAGTATGATAAAATTTACTTTTTCATATGTAATAAAATCACATATATATGAAGTTTTTTTATTGAATTTTAATTTTCATCTAACATACAAATTAAATTCATATTGGAGTTTCTTTCTTAGATATATTCTCGATTAAACAGCTCTACCAATAAAGAGAGATGTTTGATGGATAAGCTAGTTTCTAATGTAATAGACTCAAGAAGTAGTATGTCCTATAAGAATATCTTATATCAAGATATTCAGATCTCTGCAAGCTATATTAAATCATTAAAATAGTAACAATACAATAGCATTAGAATATTTATAATAAATATTACCTCCTACATGGTTGAAATCAGTCACAATTAAATGAGACTCCTCTTTGCAGCCGTCTATTAAATCTGCAATTTAAGATTCTATCATATTGTATTGAAAGAAATGAGTCAATATTTTAAATTATAAACTATGAGATAAAACTTAATAAATAACTGAGGAGCAAAATTATGGAGCAAGATAAAACTTTACATCACTTACAATTAAACATACAATAGAACAACGCCTTCTCGGACTTTGAAACATTAACAATGTCACAACTCGAAATAATCCACTTTTGAACTTGGTTTTCACTTTAGTTCACCACAAAATTCAAGACTCAACTGACAACGTGACACTCTTGCCTATGGAGAGGGAATAGCATTAAGGCAGCAAGAGTGACACAAGTACCCTCTGGCGGACAAGCTCTGAAGCTAAGTTGATACAGTTTTGATGATTCATATAGATATATTTACCAATTTCTTTCATAGTCATAACTCAAAAACACCGATTTTTGAGTTGTGTCACTTTAGAAATACTAGTGCGATATGAAAGTACTGATGTTTTGACAGAAAAAGCACTGACAGGAAAGATAATTCTTATTATTCAAAATGATTAAAAGGTTGATTATTATTTTGGGGTTATAATAATCTTACTAATGATTAAATTTAATCAATGTTATCAAAGATTGCTGTACTCGCTCTTAGTAAATGTTTCCAAGGTAAGATTCCCTTTAATTGGAATAATAAAAAGACTTAGATAGTATGATTTGTATGCTTAAATTAAAACATGTATCAAAAGAGGTGCCAGTGGGAAGTTCTTGTCATCAGGACATATTGCTGAACTCAGAGATTTTGCAAGACATTCTTGTGAGCTTTGATTTAACATATGTTGATGACCAGTTTTTCCCCAACACGAGTCAAGTAAAAATAAGTATCGTTTTTCCTCAAGGATTCTCACTTAAAGAATTCATTAGTCATTTTGAAACATATGAAAATCTGGTCAAATAAAAAAAAAAAATAATAATAATAATAATAAATATTCATTAAGGATTGTGTGAATTATTTCATACTTAATTTGATATTTTTATTTATTTAGGTTTACTTCAGCTCCCCCAAAATGGCCAAAGCCCATTTTTTCCTGATGAAAGTGTACTGATGGTTCCGAATGGAGCCAAGAAGTGCCGGAGGTGACCGATTCCAAGCCGTCCGTTTCAAAGTAAATTATCCACAACTTCGAAAGGGATTTTTCGTTTCCCTAAAGCACATTGGGGTATGTGCTTTAATTATATTGATGTATTTTATCTAAATAATTTCTTTATATTTTTGTGTGTTACTGGGTTATCTGGTATATATAAATTGGGAAAAAATCATTAAAGTTATCCTCTAGTTTTGATTTCTTTTTCTTATGAGTCTAACACACCAACCAGAAATGAAATGAACCTATGTATACATTCTATCGATATTTCCATCCGCTGTGGAAAAATATTTTTAAAACAAATTATCTTTAGACAGGAACTTATGGTGTTACCACAAGTCATATTAAATGCTATAAATCTATGGATATTAGTTTTAAAACAATCACAAACTATTTAAGCTTTTGAAGTCATATTGATACCTAGTTAGACAATTGTTTTAATTATCATAATATATAATAAATTAAAAATAAATGATAGTAATACATACTTTTTTGTTTCTACATTTTCATTATTTTTTCGTCCTTTTTTTTATTCATTTTTTCCGTTATTTATCCATATATCTAAATACAATTTTATCATTTAAACTCAATACATCTTCCCTTTTTATTTTTCCTCTTTAACAAATATAAAATATAAAATTATGAGAGGATTGTTGACCCTGTATAATATATATGAGGAGAAGATGGTTATAGGTGCACTATCATGCTATTTGTTTAATTAATATTACAGTCAAACAGTCCACTGATTTTCAATATTGTATTTGACAGGTGCAAGTATAAACAAAAAGATAAAAAAAGTACCTCACGATTTTGTCATAAAAAGTTTTTGTTATTGTTATAAATTTACAGCTCAAGAGACCCTTATAAATTATATTTAGATTAACTATTAAACAATTTTCTTATTCTTATTAATTTACAGCTTAAGAGAACCTTATTATTATATTCAGATTAACTATTAAACAATTTTCTTATTCTCATCAATTCAAAGCTCAAGAGAACATTATTATTCTAGTCAGATTAACTATTAAACATTTTTCTTTTCTTATTAAAAAAATTCCATATAAAATAAATGCTTCCGATCTATTTTCAGGTTACAGAGTCTAAGTATTAGAATTTAGTTCTTCTAATAAATATTTATAAGTTAGAAGAAGTAATAGCAACTACAGCCGGAAATTGTGGTGTATTATAAGCTAACCTTTTAACTAAGGGGGAAAGGAGTAAGTGTACAGGGACAGAAATTTTCCCTCCATTCGGGACCATCAGTACACTCTTGTCAGGAAAAAATGGGCTTTGGGTATATTGGGGGAGCTGAAGTAAACTTTTACCTTTATTTACTAAGCTATATATTTTGAACATTTATACTACTATGATTTCGTTCATTAAAAAAATAAATCTGGTGCGAGAGTTGGTTATTTAGAGCAAAGGGACCTCACCTCATAACGTGTATTTCAGTTGAAAACTTGGATTCAAAACTTCCAATTACTATATTTCCACATATAGATAAGTGAAATTATAAAAATAAAAGATTTTTAAACAACAGAAATAAATTCTGTAGAAAGGCAAAATGGAGTAACTGAAAATTATGGATTAGCAAGAAGGTTTTACATAGTTACACTTAACAAACTATTGTTATTAACAAGAATAATGGAACAACAAACCGAGAACAACAAAACTAATAAGTTGGCATGTTAATTAACATAAAACACTATGTTCACTCACATTAATATGAACATGAAATGACTAAAGCAGAAATAATTACGCTCACATTGAGATGTAGTAGGAAGGATAAATGTAATTGTTTAAAACTAAACTATTATCAGTTAGCAAATCATTACTCTTAGGTAATATGTAGGCATCAGTTATTTATGAAAGAAAATTCACAAAGAGTAATAATGGGATAATTGTAGCAAAGATATACCTCACAGGGAATATGATTTACCTATTACAAAATGAATACAAACCAGGCTCACATTCTTGAATCAAAATTTCTGGTTCCTGTTTGCACCCATCATATATCACAGCTGAAACCAACCCACATACCATAATTATAATCACATTTATATAAAGATAAAGAAAATCAATTATAATAGTATGGAATTCTATACCATCTTGTAACTCATGATCTTCTTCTGAACTTTCGTCACTTGTATCTGAATGATCTTCAGTTGTCTCTGGATTAATTTTCATAAGATCTTCCCCTGAAAATTAACAATTAGAATTTTAGTAATTAACATTAGTAGAAAATATTTCAAGGGCACAGGAAATAAACACTGCTTCAATTTTTTGTTTTTTCAATTTTGTGATTAGAACATAAATACAGCCATGCCCCACTTTGCTTAACCCTTTTTAATGCGAATTTACTATAACACAAATTTTTTATTTTGTAGATATAAATGTTACAGATTATAGGTAACATACATATTAACAATTACATACATAAGTAAATCTAATGTTTTATTACACATGTACCCATATACCGTAAATCTAATGAAGAAGTTCTAACATTAACAATTAAAGATTAAGTTTATATTTTAATTTTAACAAGGACAATTAACATTAACAGTTCTCTGAACCGATTTCATTTAACATATACTGAATTACATATAATGGTTGTGGTAGCAATTAGTCATTAATATGTACCACTATGCATCCTTTTTTTATGCACATTAATAGATCTTGTGCATGACACTCAGAAATTTTCACTTTAAAAATATAAAATAAGATAAGAATATTGAAAAACCAATAGATAAGAATATTGAAAAACCAAAAAAATTAAAACAACAGAGCTATTGTGGTTTCGATTAGCTTTCATTTTATGCGAATTGTGTGAAACATATCATTCACACTAAACATTTGGTGTTAATAAATAAATTGAAGTCCTTCAAAATTTAATAGTTTCACAATTCAGTTTAAACTTTTAATCCAAATTATCACAACAGAAATGTTAAAATTGTGAAATTCCTTATTCGTTCTCCTCTGTTAAAAGGAATCTTTCAAAATCAAAACATAAAACTATATAGCAAAACTGAATTCTTCTTTTATATACTGTGAAGGATGGGAAGCAGAGGGCAAAAGTAGTATTCTTCAAGAATATTTTTTATGGCATCAACTTTGTACTACATTTGGTAAATAGTTTAAAAAATGAACATTTAAATATAATAATTAAATGTGGTCAAATGTTACTTACCAGACTCACACTCTTCAAGCAATACTTCTGGTTCCTCCTTACACTCATCATATAATTCAGCTGTAACCAACAATGTAATTAGAGTGAGTTTAGTATATAATAAATGAATATATTAGCAGAATTATATGATAATAATGAACAATTGTTTGTTCACCTAAATCTGTGCCAAAAATATAACATATTCATTAAAGTAAACATTTGCTAGGTTCTGCTCTGATAAAATACATTTTTCTGATGATATTAATAATATTATTCAAATTTTAGCAATTCTCCATTCAGAGTCACACTAAAATTATCAATGGACATATCTCTCATCTCTGTTCACATTTACATCAGTATAATAACATTCAGATTAAACAAAAACACTCTTCTACATGGTTTATTTTAATAATAGAAAAACAATATTGAAATTAATACAAAATTATATTATATTAAATTATTAAAAATACTAACCCTCCTGTAAGGGGACTTCTTGAGGTTCTTCTTTGATCAAAACAGTAACTTTCATTAAATCTTCATGCCAATCTAAAAAACAATTGAAATATTAAATAACGCTTATAAATATTTTATCCATCAAAACAACAAATGAAAGAGTGAATGATTAAATACTGGGTACGTATTGGCTTAAATTTGATAGGATGATCCAAAATCTTGAACTAATAAAAAAACACTTTATTAAAACCAATTTATGAATGGATTTACAAATGAAATGATCACAACAATAGTGATGGGCAATATGCAAAAGCTCACGCTATCAATAGGTTGAATAATATCAATTATCAAAAGTATAATTCACTATAGATAACTATCAACTTTGGTAACAGAACAAGTGTTACTCTTAATTTTTATAACTAAAAATCATTTTAAAGTGTCATGTTAAAATTGTCGTGTATAGTCAGTACACATCTATCCGTCATGTGGAATGAAAGTTGTGAACTAGTCCCTAAACTCTTATTATTTATTAATAACAGTAATGCTCATCAAAAAGAATAAATTCTCAAGACACTGTTTTACAATAAAACTATTTTATTTCATTAAAAATTTTACTACTATACTTAATATTGAATAGAAATATTTAGAAAATCTACTGAAATAATAACACTAAGAAAACAACAGTTTTCCAAGACACTTTTACCAAAAAAATTACGAATTCTTTCCTTATTTTAACATTTCCTAATTGAATGATAAGAAAACATAGAATATTTTTGGTATTACTTACTAAAGGAAAATAGAATGCTGAGATAATTCTTAAACTTCAATAGATAATAAGAATTATTTTTTAAAATTTGATTTTGACATTGAATGGAATGATAGGTATTATTAAATTGTCAATAAGGTATAGCTTTACATTTTTACCTGCAATATATTACAACAGTCATCGACAAACTTATCATTTTAAGAAATTAAACTCAATACTAGTAGTTGTTACAAGGAAGTAAACCTAAAGTATTTAAATGTCTCTGCCACATCATTAATGGAAAAGTACAATGAATATAAATCATTAATCTAATATAAAAAAAAAAATCTACACCTATAATAAAATATGCAAAAATATGTTAAGTAGTATATTATATAAATATATTAAATCATTAATCTAAATAAAAAATGAGATTGTACATTCTATAATGATAATACACAGGAGTTTAAAAAAAAAGAAGAAGACAAAATATTAGACTGCTTAACATATCGCAAACTCGTAGCCAAAACACTTGAAAAATTTAAGCATTGAATAGGAACACATCTTTTTTTTCACTGAAGCATAAAATATACCTGTACAAGACATTTCAAAGAGATAAGAAAGATGAATTGTCAAAGTCTAGATTCCTATTGTTAAGGTTGCATTCGGCTTCTGAAGTCAGCGAGATAAAACAAAGAGGTAAAGGAGCGCGAACATATACATTATAATTCTTTAGTGATTAATATCATAATAAAGTGAAAATATGATTATGATCAGCAATAAATTAGAAAAAACATTACAGAACTTTATTTCTGCACAATTGATTAAATTTAATGCATATTATAAAGACAATATAAATTTGTCTTTAATATCGTTGGAATATACCTACTTTTTGCATGGACGTCTGTCTGTGTTCTGTAGACAGAATAAAACTATTTAATTATGGTCACATTAGTAAAAGCTCTTTCTTCAACTTACTGTAAACATTGCAGTTAACCTCTCTTTCATTTTATTCCTTTTGTTTGCTCTTCTTGGAACAAGTATAATAGAGAGGGTAAGGTGCAGATAGTAAAATGTATTTAATACGTTGGCCTTTGCATCAGGGATGTCGCTAGCCTCTCTCCCTCCCCTTAATTTTGACTTTACTTTCCCTTTAAAGGAGAGTAGAATATAATACATCTGCCCTATGCACCTTGGGCTTCTCATTGAATCTTTGCCAGATTCATGTCGTGCTGTTGCTCTACAGTTTTTACGTTCTGAAATGCTCGGTTATATTTAGAAACATATTCCTCCCTCCTGGGTTTCAGCCGTTCACTGGCTCTAATTCAGTAAAAGAATCCCTCCAGAAGACTTCTCGGGTTGTCATCATAGTTCATTCTGGCAACATGTCTGACCCAACAAAGTTGGAAAAAGCTTAATGAAATTTACTATACTTTTCCCGAATGGCTCGTTCAGCTTCCCATTTGTCCTTCTCACCAATAATATGCAATCTTGATGGGACCGAATATTCTTCGAAGATGAGAATTTTTCTTTCTTAGGACATAGGGTACGTGATTCTGAGGAATATGTAAGGGTATGGTTGATTAGTGACTTGTAGGGTCTTCATGGTAAGATACTGACTATTTACGTAGCCAGAAATAGCTCGTGCTGAGAACGTATCATCACAGTGTGACATATAATGCGGTATTTAATCAAATTCCTTATGTATTGCAAATTATATGAAACTTTCTATTCTGTTTTGATGATGCTTGGCCATTGACATCATAGTTAAAATAAAATAAGTTTTATTGCATATTTATTTAATTTTTATTTAATTATTTTGTTAAAATACAATCAGCAATGTAAAATTACGTATAAAATTCAACTAAATAACAATCTTATCATTAAAACTGCAAAAGGTATCGATGAAAATATTAAGCGTATGAAAATATAAAATAAATATAGTTATCAAAAGCATCAAATCCATTGTTATACCGAAATATGTATCCCTATAACATCATAGCTAACGGCCAGTTCGGGTCTAGATCCTAACATTCAATGGTAGAACAATTAGCTATTATGACAGACCACATCACAAAAAATCACAACGAAGAGATGAACTCGGATATGCTTCTCCTCAACATTGAAGAGGCATTTGACAAGGTCTGGCGAATGGGTCTCATTTATAAACTCATGAACTGCAATGTTCTATCTAACATCATTCATCTCCTTGGATCATAAAGAACAGTATGCAATACAAAATTGAGCTCAAATTACTTCTTTGGAGGATCCAAAACTCAGTTTGTTATAGAGATGGAAAAGAGCTTATCTATCGACCGTAGATGGAATGCTAGATTTTTTCGAAAGTACGAATGCGAACAAATCACGGTGATCTAACCAATCAGAATTCAGAAAGATAATCATCTATTATACTTCCATTTTTAACTGAGTTAGAAAAACAAATGACATCTAAAAAGTTATAAATAATGTTCTCAACCCGATTCAATATACATAAATTCATTTTATGTTATAAGAAAAACAAGTAACAATAGCCTAGATAAAAATGCACTTGATATCATTCCATGAAATATATTGATAATTTCAAATAAGATATCTATGTTCATGAACCTCAGCCGTTTTTTTTATACCTATCAACTGTCACTATTCAGCTTTCAACGTAAAAGGAGATATTCAGATGAGTTCAGTTATGAATCATTGCATCCTATTATAGGTCATTTAAAGAGTTCTAACTACAGTAAGCAAGCTCATAAACTTCAAATTCTCGTTATCGATTTTCAAATTTTCAAACCATTCCTCACACCCATCTAAAGAACGATCACTGTATGCTGATAACCCAGCAATTTATATACCATCTTATATAATAGAAACAATAGTGAATGGGGTTCAAACCCTTCTTAAAAAACTCAGCGTTTATTTTGCAATTAAATTAAAGAGCATGAACCTAAAACATGGATTATCATATTCAATATAATGAGACAACCCACAATTCTAAACATATCTATAAATTTTACTGGAATCCCAGCTCAGACTGCCAATTATTTTGGCTTAGAACTGTATAAATATTTCACATTTACCAAAAGTATATAACATAGCTAAAACAGTCGGCAAAATGACCCCATACTTTAATGGAAATTGTAAATTTTCATAAAAACAACAAACTGATTCTATACAAAGCTGTATTTTTTTTTATTTGTATGAGTGCAGAACTTTTTCTTCTTTTCTTAAAATATTTTAATAAAATTTTATCAGCCCATTATAACTTAATTAATATAATAAAATTTATTCTTGAGGTTTCACAAGAGATAAAAGTGAAGGTTAAAACAAATATATGAATAGATATCTTTAGACGAGACATATAAATGATGGGCCAACAGAGATGAGAGGGAGCAGTCGAACCTATCGAAAAATCACATAACTATATCATCTAAAATGTTATTGTACTTTAGCGTGTACCAGGTATCAATTATTTCCTCAATTACATTAAATAAATCAAGGATAAATTCTAAACATTAATTCTTAAAAACAACCTTTGACAACATGATTTTGGCCAAAAAAAAATAAAATCAAAACGTCATGTACTTCATATACATCATAGTTGTATTTATTTTCTAAATTTATATTAGCAACCAATAACAAATTGCAATCTATTCTCGATTCATTTCATTTGAATTTTCTTGAAACTTTATTTTTCAAAAATAATAATTCTATTTAATATAATATATGCAATTATAGATAAATTATATTTAAAAAAAAAATCACAAACCATTTACACTCATGACAACTCACAAAATTCAAGTGTAATGAAAAAAATATATAAACCAATATACAAATGCGTCAACTTGTGGTCAAAAAAGAACAAATAGTTTTTAACTATGTAATGTCTGACGTTTCGCCCCACTTTGCAGGGCTTCACCAGGGCTGTTCAAAGCGATAGGTTAAACAGTCTCTGTTTAAATCACCTAACCTGTGCGTTTTAACCTATCGCTTTGAACAGCCCTGATGAAGCCTTGCAGAGTGAAGCGAAACATCGGACATTAAATAGTTATAACTATTTGTTCTTTTTTGACCGCAACCCTTACCATCTTCTTCATATTCTAAGTTATACGGTCAACTATACATTTATATATAAAACTACAAATCTTTTAAACATGTACAGAAGTGATATTTAAATTGGAAGAAGATTTTAAAATAGAAGTAAGTACAACATTGACTATTAAAAACCGACTTCAAATATATTTTTTTATGTAAAAATTTAAAGAAAATATTAGTCAAAACGTGAGGACGAGATGTATTAAAAAGATGTAGAAGTGAAAACCGAATTCATGACTAATAAAATTGGCCGTCCGTAATAGTTGTGTTAGAGATAAAAGACTCATTGCTGATCAAACCAGAAAAAAATCTGGAATAATTGGTCCCGAGTTTACTGATTAATTTTTCAGAACTTCTCGACGCAGAATCATTGTTTAAACTGTCTGTCGCGCTAAAAAAAAAAATATGGATATCATAGAAAGTAACATAAAAAATAACTGATCAAGGGAACGAGAGAAAAAGGTTGTTTGCTAACAATTTTCTGAACAGGCCCGACGAATTTAAGAACGATACATTGTTTAAAGATGAGCCATGTTTTAAAATACTTGGTTCTGATGAAAGCACTGTGGTTTTGAGGTCCAAGTCCCACTCTCACTGTTTGATGACAAACGGATTAATCTATCATTCATTTATATGGTTTTTAGAAGATGAATCCATTCATGTCATGTAATGGGAAAAAAAGTTTTAATATGTTGAGATTAAACTCATTTTTCATTGGTTCATTCATTCACTGTAAGTATATAGACGATACCATAACACAATATTCCAAAACTATTTTTCGATAATCGATACGTTAATCTATGTTCTATGGATAACGCGCGTAATTTAGGCTTTTAAAACTTTACCCGGGAAAAGTCAGAATGAGGTTTGTGTTTTGTTTTTAAATTAGTATTGTTATTATTTAAGATTACCGAGTTGGATTAAAGTATTATTGGTCTTTTTTCATAGCATTGAGTCGCACTTTGGAACTAAAGAACTTTGATGTAGAATGGTTCTTAATTTGTGATTAGAATTTCTATTGCATTTGGTTATAGAATAACATAAGCTTTTGTTTTTGTTAGCTCATCAGGGTAAACAGGTATGTAATCAACCAACCATATTTTTATTTTGAAAGAATGTAATATTTGTTTGGTTTATTAGTACTAAAATTTGTTATTTTTTCTTACTATGGTTTATGGTTACAAAAATGATTTGATAATATTGTCAGCAAAAGTAAAATAAAGAAAAGAGAAATATCTAATTGAAATTGTGTGTTGGCTTTTAACTCAGAAATCTGTAATTACTATCACTTCGCTGGGATTTAACTGAAATGTAGTAGGTTTTGTATGTCTCCACTAGTTTTATTTACAACCAAACTCATTTTACAACATAGTTTTTCTTGTGATAATACTAATTGCTGGTTTTTATAAATATTACATATTTTAAAGCCATCAACTCTTCTTTTCCCTTTGTCTTCTATAAATTTTCCTATCTTAATCAATATTTCTTTGGATGAGATTTTGTTTACCACAATCAATGACCATTAAGTAGTCAAACCATTTTGATAGGTGAAGGGTTTTGTAATTATTTATAAATATATAGATATAATTATTTTATAATTTGGATTAGATAAATTATGGTATTTAAAATAATTTCCATTTTCTGTGAATTGAAGAATGAGCTGTATAGTTTTGAAACATTGATTCGATATTATCAAATTACAATAAGTCCAAACATCATAAACATAAGTCCAAACATAATTGGACAATTTGTTTTAACCTTAAAATAGTATACTTTCTTTTTCATCATATATTAATTATACTTGTTTTGTATCTAAGGGGTAGCAGAGATTATGAAAATTATTAGGTAGAGTTAATTGACCTACATGATCTGAACCCAAACCTGGTAACCTAAACGTTTTACTTGTGTAACTTATTGTCTGAAAGAACTTTGTTAAAATCTACTTAATGGTGCAGTATTTAAAAGCTTTATCAAATGTTTGAGGCTGTTTTGAGTATCTTGTTTTGATGGTGTTGTCCACAATGTCTACAGCTTATCAAATGTGAACATGAAACACTTCAAACAAATATATAGGTTCATCATTCAATGTAATGCGAGTATAATGTAAAAATTATAAAGAGTATAATTGTACAAAATCTTTTAGAGAGCTATGAAATGTATTTTCTGTGTACCTTGCTTACCAACTTACTGTCAACCCTAAAATGGGAAAAAATAATGAGTCGTTAATTAAGGGATTCCTTGTAACAAATTTTAGCATGAAGTAAACTCAATACCTTTTTACATTTTACACAGTTGTACCTGGCTTTCATGTCATTAGTTCAAGGAAATGAATGGCATATTTTTTTGAACAGTTTGTTACTTCTTCTGGAAATCCTGAAGAGTTCATTTGGCCACTATAGATTTGATCCAATCACTTAGTTGACGTCAGATAATTAGTTTTATGCTCCACATGACTTCCAGAGATTATCCTTTTTGCTTATTTAAACTAAACCTTAAAAAGCACCGAGTTGGTGGCATAAGCTTAACAAAGAGAATATATTTATGAACGACTAAGTATGGTTAAAAAAATGACACTTTAGGGATATGGACTTTTCCCAATGGATTCAAATAGTACTTAGTGCAAATATTCAAAGTCAACAGACTTGTAGTGCAAATATTCAATGTCAACAGACTTGTGATTTTGAAGAATGAAGGGATAGGGGAATATGAATTCTAAAGTATGAACGTTTAATTGCTACCTTGGTTTTGTCATACCTTATCTCCCCAGTTAAAGGTTTAACGCTTTACAAGGTGTTTTACCTTTGAACAAGTATTATCAGTTTGTACCTTATTTATACTTCAGGAAAGTTCAAAGTGGCTAAAATTTTATCATAATTTTAAAAGAAGTTCTGTATAATACAACTTTATATTTTACAAAGACTGCCTCAGGGGTCAGTATAAACATTCTTTCCTTTTTGAGTGAAAAGTTAAATTCTTGTCTTACAACATCCCTTAAAAAGATATTCATTATGTTGTTGATTATTTCATAAGTGACTTACAAATATGTATATTTAACTTAAATAATTGCTTTAGAGTATTTATTCCTGTGTCTAATTAATTAAAACTTATGCCAAATTAATATTTTAGGATAACAATGGAAATTAGATCACTTGATGAACATGTTGAACAGTTGCCAGAAATGAGCTTGGCTGTAAAACTAGCTTTTAACAGAGTTTGTTCATTGATATATAGCTTAAAAAATGATATTGGAGAGGTAAGTGTTGCATTAATATGATATTAATTGTAATTAATAATGCAAATAATATATGCAAACACACATTAACATATATATGAATATGATTAATCTTGGTTGGGTGTTTTATATTTTATTTTAGTGTTTGAATAATATTTTTTGTTAGTGTTGTTTGAATAATTTCCCTTTAGATCATTTTACTAGTCAAATGTCCTGTACAATTCTTGGATGGTGTGCCGAAGAGAGTGGAAGAAACAGAAGTGGAAAAATATGATAATGTAATTAAGGAGGATGATTTTTTATTATCCCCTTCCTGGTCGTTTCTGACATATGGGGAGATGATGGGGTGTTAACTACAGGTACCACCTTATTCTAACCATCATGGAAGTAAATTTTTCATTTCGTTGGACTGCTGCAGAAATGAAATTCGACCAGCCAGACCGGATTCGAACCGGCACCAGTAATATATGCTATAAAATCTATTTAGTGTATGTATGCTATGTGATAAGTAGAGTCTATGCCTCAAAAGGTATAATTTGGATAGACAGAAAAGAATTTTGGACCTTTGACTTGAGTAAAGGAGTTAAACGAGGTGACATCCTTAACCCATTCTTTTTATATATATTAAAAAATCATATGTATGGGTGAAATTTTAAAATTCTGGTGCACAACCTAAAACTTTCACTTATCACTCTACAAAAAAAAATTGTATTTTAGGGTTTCTCGAAGTGAGAATAATGAATTTAAATTGGTTCTTGGCAACAGTACAGTAGTTTAACTTGAGACAACCAAACTGTAATGCAATCGGGAAAAATCGAGCAGTCTCAGCTTTTTCTTTTAAACTGGATGTCTTTGTTTTCCTTTTTCTTCTCCTTTAGTGATTCATAAAATTCCTTAATATTTTGTATTTATTCATTGTTTATTATTGCTTATACAGTAATGTTCATTTTCAAAAAATCAAAATTTATGGTATTTTATAAGGGAATATTTTAAAAAATTTGACATTTAAGCCCCTTTATGACTGTTTCAGTGAGGATAAGACCTAGATGATATTAAAGACCATTTAATTGTACATTTTCAGAGTTTTATCAAAATCGTTATAGCCGTTTTCAAGGAAATCATAAGAATGTAAAAAATGAATTGGCATTTCTTATTGTTTAATTCTGGGGAAATGTTGCTGTCATGTACCTGATATATTTTTGCCTTAAATATGTAATTACATTGTTCTTGAGCTAGACTGACTACACGCACTCACGCGTGCCATTTTGTGAGACTTGGTTATTTGGTCTCTAGGAACCCCAAAACGTATATTTCTGTCGAAACCTCGAATTCGAAATTTTGCATTATCATAGTACTTTTGCTTTATATATATTCCATGTATAGGTAAGTGAAAGTAAAAAAAAAAAATGCAAAAGGAGGATGATACAGACAGTCAAAGTAAAGTTGAATATTAGAACAATTATAGCTGAAGTCTTGATTTTTGCTGGCATTATTGTCCTCATACCAGACTCAAATAAAAATCTACAGAAGCAATAATTAAGTGAGGAGCTGAGCTAGAAGGAAAGGGTATGGCATTAAATGTGAGGGAAATCAAGTTGAAGCACTTTGGTCATAGGGAAGAAGAATTGATAGTTCACTGCTAGAAAGAAATACTTAGAAATATCCAATGAGTACACCTACCCTTTTTTTATGGAAGTGAAAGTTGGGTCCTTGGGTCCTACTGGAACAGGTACTGAAATGATACATCTCTGGAGGGCTGAGTGAGACCCAATAAGAAATGAGAGGATACAAAGGGTCCTTGGAGCACCTGCCTTGTGTGAGGCTTTCCAAAAGAGGGAGCTGAAGAAGTTTGGTCATCTAAGCTGAATGAATGAAGACTTGGATCCAAGGAAGCTCATTGAAGCCAGTTCCACTGGTCGGACCACATCTCCAGGCTTGGGAAAAAGACTGACAAGAGTTTGATCTCGATGAAGGTGCTGGCTCGGGTTTGCTATGCTTGGTTGGCTGGTTCTGAGGCATCTACATGTACAAGAAAAGGTACAAATAGGAATGATAATATTTAACATTTTTGTGACTTCATACATTTTTTACTGACATGCACTCATACTGGATACCCAACCATAGCCTCCTATCTTGATTATTTTAAAAATAAGTAACCAAGCACCTTTTTCTTTTCTAGGAGGCCTCTTCATACCAGTTACAAAGGATTTGTAATGATGTGGATAAAGTTTTACAAGTGAAGAAAAATAGAGAGGCCTTTAAGGAGGTAATTGAAATAATAGCCTTTGTGAGATTAAGTATAAAATTTTTCTGACAAAACTGCCCTTGTAACTCCTGACAAAATTTACACTAAATACTAACCCACTAAATTGGGTGGAACTTATTTCTTAAGAGTGAATAGGTAATTCATCTATAAAAAAATTACAGGGAATGTATACAAGGCATGTCCAAAAGGTAGTAGTACTCAATGTTTTCTATTTAAAACAAAAAAATAAAGGATATGTTACATATTTTTCACCTTTCCAGTCCATGTAGGTTGTAAGTCGAGCCAAAAGCTGTTTGATGCACTCCTTGTAGAACTGTCCTACCATCTCTTTTGTCCACTTCAAGACCTCTAGTTTCATCTCCTCCTTGGTCCAAAATTTTTTTCCATCCATTTGAGTCTTCAGGAAGATGAAAAGATGAAAAGCTGAAGGCCCTAAGTCAGGGGTTCAGCAGGGTTTTTCAACACGTCTCAATTAAACGAGTTCATAAGTGCTTTGGTAGTGTTAGCCATGTGTAGGTGGGTGTTGTACAACAAACACACTCCACACTCCCTTCAAAGTTTCTCTCTGCTTCTTTTGAATCACTCTCTTGAGCTTTTGTAAGGTCTCACAGTATTGTAGATGAAATGAAATAAATTGGAAAATAGTTTATTATTCTGGCACTTTCACATTGGTCCCTTCAGAACAATTACAATGGCAATTTTAATTTTATAATAACATTTATTGGCCATAAAACAGTGTGACCACACTTAATTATAACTTATTTACTGAGAAAAAAAATAGATCAATTAAACAACTAACTGACTAAGTAAAAACAAAACAAAAAGTTAATTACAAAATATCTGTACTATTATAATAATTGTCAGATTGGTGAAGCAAAAGGTAGTGAAATATAAGAGATTTAAACGAGGAAAGGGTTGGTACATGACGTATGTTAGAGGAAATGAAGTTCCAGAGATACATAGCTTGGATAAAAAACCATTTATCAAACGCAGCAGTTCGGTGAAGTGGAGGGTATATGTCAGATAAACAGGACCAGGTAGTACGGGATTGGAGAGAGAATTTCAATTGCAGGATATAGAAGGGATGTTGAGTATTAATTGCTTGGAATAAAAAGGAAGCTAGGAAATACTGGCATCGGAAGGATGGATAGAGCCACTTCAGCTCGGAAAATACTGGGTTATGTGTATATACATATTGTACTGTAGTAATCACTCCATCTAAGGCAGAAAGTTGATCAAAATCCCTTTTTGGTCCCAAAATTTGGATTCCATGATTTTTTTCGGTAGATGGGGAACCAGTGTCCCACCACTGTGATAACTGTCTTTTTGTCTAAGGGGTGTAATGAGCCATTCATGTTTCATCCCCTGTCACTGTAGAACTCAGAAAACCCTCACCTTCCAATTCTAATTGCTCAAGGAACTCGCAAGCGCTAGCGACCGGATTCAATTTGTGCTGATCTGTCAGTTGTTTTGGAACAAATCTTGAGTACAATTTTCAATATCTCAATGTTTTTGTATTTGTTTTTCATGTAACAAATATATGGAAATTTGTGAAAACATCACCTAAATTCTGTTTAGTTTCAATAAACAATCTTCACGAGCAGTTTCTTTGATTTTTGTTCTAGCTCATCACACTCAATTGAAAGTCTTTTACTCCATTGTTCATCATGAATATTCATTCTTCCTTCATAAAACTCAACACACCACTTGAACACGCTCGTTCGGATCATAGAACCTTCAACATAAACCTTTTTGATCTGTGCAAAACTTTTTGTTGGAGTTTTCCCTTCCACAGCCAAGAAATTTCTTATTGAAATAATTTACAGACGCTGATATTATGAGATGAGTTTTGGTACAGACGTGGGTCTCTAGTGTTCGTTGTGCTCAGGAGCCCCTCACTACTTCTCAGTGTTGCCAAATTTGAAAAATAATTCACACAGTGCAACAGCCCAACAGCACTCTTACTTTCTGGGCATGTCTTATAGGTTCAAATTAAAATACCATAATGTGTTATAACTTTTGAATCACATATGAAACACTTATATTTTAATATTCAAAACTGGGTTACCATTTTGATTCTTTACACGAATACAACATTGAGTAACATAATAAATATTTATTACAGAAAAAATATCTTAAAATATAATAAATCGTAAATTTGATAACTTAGAGATTCATTTTTATAAGTTTATAGATAGTTAGTAACTGTATTTTAATCGAAACTGCTCAAGTTTGAAATATTTTATTTCAATTTCTGTCTCTTACAATAATTTTTGATGATTGAGATACTTGTATCTTTTAAGAGATCCAACAATTGATTTTTTTTTTTGTTTTGTAGAATAGGTTTCCTTGCTTCAGTGAACTTGATACTACTAGTACAACAGTAAAAACTAAAGGAACCCACAACTTCATCTCACGTATGTATTTCATAATTAAGTTATATATAAATGTTACTTAATTAAGAGGATGTTTTATATGATATTCCTAATTTTTTTTTAAAATATGAAAAACAAATCTTTTCTGGAATTATGCTAATCTTAGGGGGAGGGAATAGATAGACTGTAGCTTTAACTTATACCTTATAGATATAGCTGTAGCATATTGTCTAGAGAAAGTCATAATCAACTGTCATGAGAATACTAGACATTCGATACAGCAGAGTACATGCTCCATGAATTCCTCTAAGATTTTTGGAACAGTTTTGTATTCATTGTCTTTGCCTTTAGAACCTAACCTCAACAGATGGGGATGTTTTGAGAATTCATTGATCTGTTGAGTCAGAAGTCAATAGCTATGAACTAATAAAGAGTCTCTGAGCTTATAATGCTGAAGGAGCTGTGCTGTGTTGAATGCCAAGTCATGGGGATTATTTAAGCCATGTAAAGTGGGTTTTCCTCTACTAAAATTAATTTATTGTCATCCTTTTTTATTTTTAATATATAAAACTTGTTTTCATTTATTTATTGTCATCTTATAGTTAAATTTTTCCTCACTTAATTTTCTTTTTCATTTTGATGATTATTGAAGTAATTGACACTGCTTTTGGGCTCAATTTTTCTGGCGATTTTTTGCTGACACCAAGGACAATGAAAACAATAAAAGTTTATTAAATCTATCTCATGGTATTGAAGGTGTAAGAGAATCAAAGGAATGATCAACTACCCCTTAAATTCTATTTATCATACCTACATTTTACAAGATGACCCTAATCTAATAGCATTAAAATTATCAACAAAACTAAAAAATGTAATAGAATATCTTTTAAAGAAGAGTGAATTTTCTAAAATATGAGCCCTATTATAGCCATTTATGTTGTTCAATAGTTCTCAAGATATAGCTTTTTAAGCGGCAGTATAAAAAATGCACTGAAAAATCAGTAGTTAGTGAATTTATTATGAGAAATCTACATTTCAAAAACCATTTGACGTATAGATGTCTGTAATCAAATTAAAGCGAGTTGAATGTTCTATAAAGTAGTTTATCATCGTAGGAGTAGCAGTTTTTAAGATATTTGTCAAAAAAATTCTCAAAATCTTGATTTCTAGTTGTTGGTAAAGACTTTTTGGATTTATGAAAAACAATGTCTCAGGAAGTATTATACATACAGATGTCTGCCACCACTCAAATCAAATTAGTTTAATGTGCTATAAAGTAGTTTATTACACATATCTTTATAGGGCTATTAGTTTTCATGATATTCGAATATGAATATTAATTTTGCACATGAAATTTTGTCGAAATCAATTTATTTTAGCAAATATCTTGAAAACTACTACCCTTATGAGAAGATACATGTAATAAACTACTTTGTAGCACATTAAACTAGCTTTAATTGGAGTGCTGGCAGACATCTGCACTATGGTTCCTGTGATATTGTTTTTCATAAATCCAAAAAGTCTTTCCAAACAAGTAGAAATCAAGATTTTGAGAATTTTTTAACAAATATTTTAAAAACTGCTACTCCTATGAATATAAGGATTATAAAATACTTTATTGTACATTAAATTAGCTTTAATTTGAGTGTTAATAGACATTTGTACGTTCAATGGTTTTTGAAGTTTAGATTTCTCATAATAAATTCAATAACTACTGATTTTTCAATGAACTTTTTATGAAATGTTGCCTTTTAAAAAGCTATATCTTGAGAACTATTGAACGGAAATGGCTATATTAGACTTATATTTTTGAAAATCTACTCTTCTTTAAATGATGTTCTATTACATTTCTTAGTGTTGTTGATAATTGTAATGATATGGAGTTAAAAAATTTTGTGTATGTTTTGAAACAGCCGTCATTTTGTATTCCCCTACCAATACTTGACAGACTCATCAATTTTAGTTTTTATTAAAGTAATAAAAAATTGAGGTGAAATAACTGCCTTTTCCATCTTCTTGGGCTCTTGTGCTTATGCTGTCATCCAACTGGAGCATTATTAAAATTAACCTTTTATAATAATTTAATTTAATACTATTAATAAATTAAATTAATACTATTATTAAAGAAAATTAATATATTAATTATAAATAAATATTTTATCTAGTAAATTTGAATTTTTATTAGAACCACCTTTTAAAAGAATTAGCTATTGATAAAGCTATTAGGAAAGAGACTTAATATGAGTGTTGCAGGCTTAGCAATTTTGAGCAAAATTGCAAGTAGGGTTTTATTTTGGACTTCTGATTGTTATAAGAATTGTGATATAAAGAAAATCATATTTTTAGATTCTTGTTCTTTTTTTTCCTCATATTTTTAAGATTTTTTTTTTGTTATTTTTTTTTTAGAATCTAGTTTATCTGGAAGACGGGAATGTCTACAACCTTTTAATGGGAATGTATCTTATATTAGTGGTAAGAATGGAACAGTCAATGGAGCCTCTTTTGCTAATATATTAGAAGGTAAAAACATTGATTATTATTTATTATACATTTTCTTATCCGTGAGACAATATAGACACTTTTAGTGAATACTATATCATTTTAAAGTTACTAGTCTGCTCATTTTACCATTGATAGGGATGCCAAACAAACATCAATCTTTTACATAAGGACCACTGATTTTTTTGGCCAAAGACCTTCATGTTTTTTATAATGAAAATTAGATAACTTTTTATGTAAAGTTGAATTTATGCTAAATGACTATTTTTGTTTTAAGACATCTATTTTGTATACTTTTTTTTAAAAATTTGTTTTATTTAAACTTTTTTTATTCATTTAATTAGAATGATCTTTTAAATGAGAAAATAATTATTTTTTAATGTACATTGTCTGTTCATAAAGTTTCAAGGACAGTCTCATAATCAAAAATTTATTGAAAATTTTTATAGAGTAAACTAAAAATCTTACATATAAGATTCCCCAGGATCAACGCACTGGCGCCAACAGTTTTTTTCAGAGGCTGCCTGGAACTCTTCAGGAATCTTGTCGAAGCTGCTTGGACTGCTGGAATTGAATAAAATATTTCCCCTCTCAGATATTTCTTGATTTAGGGAAATAAAAAGAAGTCGCTGGGAGCTAGACTGGGGCTGTAGGGTGGTTGCAGCAGTAAAACCATGTTGAATTTGGCCAAAATTTCAGTGGCAGAGAGCGATGTTTGAGATGGTCCATTTGTCGGATTTAAGTAATCCGATATTTTCGGTTCTTTTTTTGAATTTGTTTAAAGTCAGGGTCGGGGGTCTTATTTTCTGATGCCCTCCCTTGCCGCGGACATCGGAAAATGCCGCAACATACCAACAACGCAACAAGACCCCGCAACTTTAATGCCACCCCAGCCTATACACCATGGAAGCTAGGACCTGGCCTGCCCCTACCAGAGTCGAGGACATGCTGGCCAGCCACCGATCGAGACATGCCTATTTTGGCATGAGAACACTGGCAAAGATTCATGGTTTTCACCATTTCGCCCACTGCACACCTGGACAAAAAAAGCGGCCATAGGACGCAGAATTTACCGCGGCAGCGAGACTTCCAACCCTATCACCAGATAAGTCATTCCGTTATCTATGAGACCACCCAAATTTGTTCTGATATCTTATTATTATAATCAAATGATTACTAAACTAACACACTAACAATAGTTTGCCCCCTCAGGGATTTTATTTGGTCTTAAGAAAATTATATGCATGTTAATGAGCAGAAAGTCTCACAAATTTCGACACCCCTTTGTTTCACACTATTTATATACAACTTAAAAATACAATTGGGATACCTGAAGTAAGGCATGAGCAGGTCCCGATGTAAACATATTTGGTCTCATAGATCATATTGGCTTTGGCTTATCTGAGTATGACATCTTCGCCACCGCAGTGACGTTTTCAAGCCACTTTGTGGTGAAGAGCCTAATTATCATTGATCTGTGGGCGGACTCGTCTTTTAAATGATAATTAATCTAACTGTAAGAGGATGCTCAATATTTAAAAGTTCATGTACTTTCTATTAATTGTCATCGTTTCTAAAACCAAAAGTCTTTAGCAGGTTTTTTTTTTAGTTTGACACAGAACTTTATTGAATACTGCTGCTCAAAGTGACGCTTCATTTTTGAGTTTTTGACAGAGGTTACTGAAATGCCCTCATGTCACAAAGGATCTACTCACTTGAGTGTCTAGGAGACAACTACAACTTGTACAGTCTGTATGACATAAGGGTATCCCGCTCTACTTTTTTTTTTTTTTTGTTGTAAAATCTGTCTTTCCATTCTCTAGTCAGGAAATAAATTAGTCTTGGAACTTTATGAACAAACTGAGTACATTCATTTTACATGTGGGTGGTGGAGTAAAATATTTTTTCCTGGGGCTGAAGTTTTTGCAAAATTAATTTCCTAATTAACTTTGAAATATTTTGTTATTTATTGCATGAATTAAATAAGCTCATTTCAAAGCATGTTTAATATCAGCCACAGGATAGGGAATTGTATACTATCCCACAAAAGAAATTAAAAGTAATATTAACAGCTTTTAGATGATTTAAAACAAAAAAAAAATCTTGATTAAGTAGAAATAGTCCATGGTTATTGAGTTTTTAAATTTTTGGGATAAACCAATTTTAGAGGTAAGAACACACTTGAATGAAAGAAATAATATTGGATTATCATCAACATACCTTTGTTCACAGTTAAAATTTATGAACACCTAACTAAAAAATATTAGGTTATTTTTATACATTTACTTATTTAATAAATGATTTTTATTTTTTATAATTGAAAAGACCAGATTTTATGTCTTATAAAAAGAAAACATTTGACTAGGATAAAATAATTGCCAATTATTATTTAATTACTTTACAATTTTTATACAAAAAATTGGATTAATAAAATGACGTATGTTCATGACAAACGGATTTTTTTTTTGGAAAAACATACAAATGAAGGGAAATATTAGTGAATTATTATTGAAATACTTTTGTTCACTAAAAAAGGAGAATACCTGCTAAACATAATTCTTAATTATTTATTTTTATAATTAATTAATTATTACACGAAAAAAAAATTGTATAACTTTTTCCTTTATGCTCTAAAGATGAAGCACTTATTATATTGACTTATCGTAATGTAGTGAAATATTAAAACTGTTACAAAGTTACATAGAAGAAATAGTAATAGATTATAAGAAGTAAAAGAAAGGGTGATTAGAAATTGTGGTAGGTGTTGAAATCATACAGTTAATGGAAACTACTATGTTGAACTATATTTTCGTTTTTAGACATTCACATTTTTGGATATTATTTTTTTTTCTCTTTGCTTATATTTTGCATATCTTTTTCACCTTTGTTTATAATGTGTCTAAATAATTTTATATGACCATGAGTAATGTATTTTGAAACTTATGTGTAATTTTTTTTTTTTTTTTAGAAAACAAAGAATCAGCTGCTAAGCATCACCAACAAAACCATGGTACTGTTCCAGTATTCAGTTCTAAAAATGATGACTTGACTACAAGTTTTTCTTCAACTTTTAGACCCATGATCAGGAACACTTCAGGTAACATTACTTAAATTGCTTTAAAGTCTGAAATTATTTTATCTGGAGCAATCTAATTTTAGGTTATATTAATCAGTGGAATGCCATAGATTAACTGTAATAATAGATTTTTTTTTTATTGCCCTGTCCTATGTATTACGCTTTTAGTTTCTGATATCAAAATACTATTTACTAATTCTTCATTTCAGAATTACTATTTAGAAAAAACTTCAGTATCTTAAATTAAAATTCCTGTTCAATAAATAGAATTTCTATAATGTGTTCCAGGAAAAAAGTAAATGGTTGCCCAACAAACTGAGAAAAAAATTATACTTCGTAGGTGTAATTCTTGATGTTTTAGTAATTCAAATTTAATTTTAATTGCAAGACTGGTCTAACTGCATTAAGTGTCAGGCAAATTTTGGATTATTGAATTATAAAATTTAACTGATTTATAATATAAACTAACCACAGAGTAAAAAGGTCTAGACTCGATATCTGGTTACTGGTAGTGGTGGGGAAATGTGGGCCTATTTGTTCTTTTTGCATATGCCAAGAAAACCTACGACCTATTATTTCTCTTCATCAATCTTTTTTTTTTTTTTTTTAAATGAAATTCAAAATGGATGGAAATTTAGCATGAGAAGGTTAGTGTGCTTGGATTCCATCTTAGCCCAGCTGAATAAATCTTAGTGATGCATATCAGTCACAATCTGCTATGTAATGTTAGTTAATCTCTATTGTACTTTTTTTTGTACTGGTGACAGACTTAGTCAAAAGTCAGCAGTGGTCTTGGAATCCTCCAATAATTGGTTGGGAGTTCATTTCTGTTTAGTACTAGTAACTACTTGTTTATAGCAGGTTTTCTTTATTTTTTTTAACTCCTTGGTTTGTTTTGTTTAAGTCCAATATAATCCCTGCACTCTGTGCCCTTCTCCAAGTCTTGTCAAGAACCTCTTTACTCTGATATCATTTTGAGATGCCTAAATTTTGGTACTTTTCTGGTAAACTAATTGGCTTTCTTATTACTTATATCATTCTTTTGTGGCCATGAACCCAAACTAGTTTTGATTTTTTAAAACAAGTATTAATTTACCCAGTACATGCTTAAATTAATGTCTAGATCTTCTATAATGATTCTGGTATCCTTTAAACTAGTCGAATTTTTCCTTGATATGCAAATGCTTGAGCATAGATTTTGTTGCCCTCAAATCTCTTATTCATTACAAGACAAGGTTGAGATTCTCTTGGGGTATATTAGTGATTGTGCTCTTTTGCTTTCTTATGAAATAATAATTATATTTTTTAGTACAACTCCTGACTCATTTGACAAGAGATGCTGTTATGTCCATTAAAACTTTACAAACTGCTTCAGGTCTGGTCTTATTGAATGCCTTTTTTACATTAAAAAAAAAGGCTTGTGCGAACTCTTCATGTTGTAAGGTTTTATCTAAATTTTCTTCTAAGGAATCAAAGGTAGTCTCTATAGATTTTCCCTTGATATAACCCACAAACTCCATGATACTTCAGACCTGTGCAATTCATGTCTTCAATAAACCTTTACTAGTAAGTTAGCTTTAGTTATGCATGCCCAGCTTTTGTTTCTAGCTGAGATATGGAAAGTCTTCCCATACAGTGGAGTGGTAGAACCTCCAACCGATCCTTCATAAGGCTCCAGTTAGTGTTCCTTGAATGAGATCATCCTATGATATGAGATTATGATGCCTGAGGTAATATTCCAGTCTTTACAAAGACTTATTACAAATCAGTATTAATACTGCTTAAAGTGAGTGTTATTTCTAGAAACTTGCTTCTTAGCCTAGTAACAAAAGTGGTGTCACCACCTCTGTTTAATATTTCTAATTACTTAGAGGCTATGAATTCTAGCAAGTCCTTGCCTTGTTCATTCGTATTTTCATTGTTAATTGAGGTACGAACACCTCACAAGGTGATAGGTTTAGTGATAAATCTACTTCTCTGACAAATTAAAAGTTTTTTCTATGAATCAATAAGGAGAATTTGGGTTGTGGAACAGAAATAGATCCAATTGATTTCAAATTGTGCAGGAAAGACATGGATTTATTAATATTAACTTATTCTGTTGTCTCTCTATGAGGGGAGGTGGGTTTTTGTATTTTACGGTGACGCTCTCCTGGTGTTTTAAACTAACCAATTCTTAATATGTAACTCTAGCCTGACAATTGAGCCAGCACTAAAAAAGAATCTCATTTGCTCTGGATCACATTTTGTCCCCAACAACTGCCACTGGTCCATGCCTAGAAGTTCTTGATATTGGAATTTCAGGATCTGAGAAAACCTGTTTTATTCTTATACCATTGAGTTTCCTTTTATTATTATTATTATTATATTTTGAATTATCTTTGTGTATTTATTATCCTTTGTTTCTATTTGAAGATTGGTTGTTGTTGAGCAACAACTACACTCTATTATTAATGCTCCCATTTTGTCAAAAAAAGAAAGTATTCATTGAAAAAGTTATATATTATACAATAAATATAAGTAAACAGTATATACAAGTAGGACAGTATTTTACTTTTGTTTAAGGGGATGTTCTTTCTTAACAAAAATTATATTTTAGTAACTAATTATTAATTACATTAATACTTCTGACATTGAACTGTATTGTAGTATTGAATATGTTTTTATGTATCAATAATTTATAACCCCTTAAACATAATTCATTTATTTCAAGACATTAGTAATAATTAATAATCTATAAAAACCTTTATGTGAAATTTGTGGAGTTGACTCAGAGAGGTTATAGCCGTTGGTGAGGCAAATCTCAAAGAACGAGTTTGTTGTTGGTGTTGACTCAGCTGCTTTTGAAAGACAAATGAGTTTGGTCTTCTTTTCCTGGAGCCTTCTTCAGCAATATTGTCATTGCCACAAGTTTTCTAAAATTTTATGTTTCAAGGTTTGTGAATTTAAAGAGATTCTTGACCATTAAAGCTTAGGTATGTGTATACCCCTAAAAGGGAGAAATAAGTTTTCCTGAAACAAGGCTTATGATATTATCCTTTACTCAACATAAATATGTTCCAACTGATTATTTCATGAAATTAATAAACTACCATTATAAAGAAAATAATTAGTAGATATAAGAAATATGTTGAAGTATAGATGGCCTTTTGCCTCATTAAATCTGTGCTATTGTTGCTATTATTTAGTAATCATTATCTTTTTTATAATAAATATTGAATTATTCAAATCTCCTTTTATAACAATTAATTTATTTTACCAATTATAATTATTTGAAAATAATTAGAGTTGGTATAATAGTTTGATTTAAGTATTCTGCTTTAAAAAGTAAATTAGATTTTAAAGAGGTTTTTTGTTTTAATAGGTGTGGATAATTGTATATCTTTGGGAAGAATTGTTGAGGAATCTAGGTTTGAGATAGAAGAATCAGACGAAGGGAGTGGTTCTGAAGAACAAGATGATGAGGAAAACCCTTTCTTTGTTTTAAAATCTTGGTCTATCTTATTGCAAAACAATGAAATTTTACTTACGGGAATTAAAATGAATGAGTAAGTGCTGTTTAAGATTTATTTTATTGTTAACAAAAAATGAAACTATGAAGGAAGTTAATTTATAATTGAGACAGTTGGCCATTGATGGTTTTGGTCCAATCAGAAGTAAAACACAATATTGTTCTATAATACTTATTATTACAAAATTATAATACTCCTGCCCCAGCATTACTGGGGTGATTTTTTTAAATGTTGACTCTAAAGGCAAAGTTGATCCTAATAACTTGACCTTATCTTCTACCTTTTCATTCACTCATGTCTCTGTCGTTTATAAGGATTTGGAGCAAATATATCAAACCCTAGAAAATAAAATAATCCAAATAATGTTTCTATTTTTTTTTTATGTTGGTATTAGGAAAATATAAAGAATAGTGTAATAATTTGCAACCTTTTTTCTTTTAACATACAATGAAATGTTTCCTAATTAATAAAGCATAACTTGATTCTTGTAATGATTTTCTAGGAAAGGGGATATTCTGGAGAAAAATTTTGTATCTACAAAAGTCCTTTCGAGGAAGCAAGAAGATACAGTTAAAACTGCAGATGGTGAATATGTACTGCAAGGAAATCTCACAGATAAAAATAAAAGTTTGTTTCTGAATATATTTTTATAGATAATATTATTTAATTTATTTATTTAGATAATATATAAATGTGTCAATTTTTTATATTTCTGACTGGCTTCAAGTTTTTACTTACTGGTAATATGTTTGAACTTCCTAATGTTTTCTCTGTAGTTCTTTTCCAGCTGTGTGCCCAACTCCTAAATTCTCATCTCTGCAGGTCTGACTATTCTTATGACTTTGTTCCTGTTCCTAATATATTCATTAGGTATTATAGGTAATTTTGTTTTTTTATATGTTCTCTAGGCTTCCTTTTCTGGCTTCACGGGTCACTTCTTCATTCCTTCTGATGAATTGACCTTTGGCGAGAATGAATTTGCTATTATGAATGGAAATCATTGTTGAATTAATTCTTTATTTTTGCTGGTAAAGGATCTTCCCATGATCACATTTCATTGACATATGATAATATCTGTGTCAACTTACTGTAGATGGTTCCTCCTGAGTCTAATTCAACTCCCTTCACAATACTTTGGAGGACAATATTAAATAAACGGGGAGCCTATGGGTGTCCTTTCCTAAGCCCTTACTACAGATGGGTCTGATGGTCCACTCGTATTCCTTTCCCAGGTATTCATTCTACATCATAGTATACCTTGTTAGCTAGATGAGCTTAGCTGATACTACTAGTTCTCCCATAGCTTTATGTTAGTTATTCATGTTGATGGTGTCATATGCTGCTTTGAAATCCATTAATATCCTCCTTACAGACTTGCCAAACTCTTTTATCCTTTCAGAGATCCCGAAGAAAAAATCTGGTCTGCCCTGAATCTGTTGCATTGAAAATCTCAGGGATAATCTCCAAGCTCTCTTTCTACAAAACATACAATCTTATTGTACAGAGTGATAGAGCTATTTTGTATGCTATATTGAGTTACCTGATTCCCCTGCAATTTTTACTTTGAATGATCTTTTGTAAATTGGTACTATTTGGCCGTTTGACTATTTACGGATGATCACTTCTGCCCAAATTTATGATATTAATTCTAGAAAAACCTCTAAATTTCTCAGTTTGCTGTTTAAAAAGTTCCCTTAAGTTCAAAAAGATATCTCAACAATAAATTATTTACAAAATACAAAAAGTAATGTGAATATTCTGTATCAAATTTTGTTATAAATCATAATAGTGTACATAATTTTTAATGTTTATCTATTTTATATTTCAGTAATTCCCACTGAGGTGAAAAATCAGTATTTTAGCAAGGAACCATTTCCAAAATTTTGGAGGAAGGCAGTAAAATTATGGATTGAACTCGAAGAAAAAAAAAAAGTAATAATTTACCTTTTATTATAATAATGATGATAATAATTACACAAAAATGGATTTGCCTAAATTGTAACAGAGTTAATTGCTTACTCTTTATTTATTACTGATTCTTAAATTGAGGCGAGATGGCAAAATTGAACAAAAAAATGAACATTTAAAAAATAGATTTATTTCTTAAATTTTGAAATTAAACATTTTAGGTAAATGTTGTTGAATGAGCGTTAAACTTGGAGACCAGATTTTTGTACAGTAAAAAGCTGAAAAACATGGTGTAAACAACCCAAAATGTGAAAAGTTGTTCAGAAAAAATCTAAATGTGTATACAACACCCGAATCCCACAATAATCTACTTCATTTTTTTATTTATAATATTAGTACATTGAAAACTTACCTTACCTTGTTTGAAGCAAATTAAACTGTACATTTATGTAAGTTGCAAAAAAACTAAGCTACTCTTATTAAAAACCTAAAATTTGGTCCATAACAGAAGAGCGATGAGAAAGGTAATTGTATTATATGATTTTTTATTCCTTTTACAAAGGTTGGAAGTTTTTTTTATAGGTTGAATTCATCTCTTCAAATGTGTTTGATTAACTTGAAGAAATGAATTGCTTTACCTCAAATTTGTCATTTTAAACTATTAATTAAATGAGAAAATTAATAAATATTAGCATACATAATCCTAAATGTGCATAAGAGAAATTTAGTTTAATCGTTAAATTTTATGCAACAAAAATTTAATCCAAAAAGAGTAAAATGTTCAATTTTGTGCAGAAAAAACTCAAAATTTCCAATCTTGTGTAAAATAATGATTAGTGTTATATGAATGTGTTTTTCATAATTAGAATTTTTGTCGAGCTTTGGAGGAAGTTGAAGCTAAGATACAATTGCACAAAACTCTGGTCTCTAGGTATCATATTTATTTGACATTTTTGTTTGTTTTTTTACTCATTTTAACCAAAATTTATTAGTTTAACTGGTCATATCAAGTTATGAGATAAATAAAAATATCTTTGAAGAAGAGCGGAATTTTTATTTTTATATAGGTAAGAAGAGACCTTAGGAGACCAAAGGCAATTAAAAGGAAGCATACCAAATTAGTGAAATATTTCATTCATCCAGAATCATTTGAATGCATTTAAATTTAATAGATTTCCTCTAACAAATAATTATACATCTGTCAGCCACAATTGAGGTTTAAGGGTATCTCTGTTTATGAATAGAATAAGAACTCTCAGTGAGTTGATGGTTTACTTGACTTAGTACAAAAATAAGTTAGGTTAATCTTTTAGTTGAAATTATTGATTTCTTTGTTATGTATGAGCTGAGTAAAAATAAAAGTATTATGCTGACATTATAGTGATAAATTGCAGCTGTAATATCTGAAATTACCACTTTTCGAATTCTTCTCAAGTGCCCCTAACTCTGGAATTTGGAATGGAATCGGTTATTTAATCTTAAGACGAATTCCGATCCGATTTTTTTTTAGAATAAAATTTATTCATATTTATTTTAAGCATACTGAAAACCCCTTAAATACCAGCTTTGAAAAAAAAGTTAATTTGTTTTTAGCCCGAAAATCTCCCTCACTTTTTTTGGTGAATTCAACAGATAAGCTTCAAATGTTTATGATCCCAGATCGCTCTAAGTGAACTATACAGCTCATTTTAAATTACAGATTTAAGACAGTATATTTACAATTGCTTAAATTTTTTCTAGTGACTTTTTATTCCTTTCAAATCTAGCAAATGTATACTTTATTGTTGATACTAGAAAAAAAAATTCCTCTTTTGAAAAGGACCTGAACAATTGAATTTGGTCAAAATATGCAAGATAAGGGTGATGAAGGTTTGAACTTGATCTAGGAAAATGCAAAAACTATTAGGCTCTTTCCGTCAAGTGGGAAAAATTTTAAATAATGAAAAAGATGGTCTAGATTATGGTCAAAAGAGAAATAAAAATAGTTAACAACTTTTTTTTTTCCCGACATTTTGCCCCACTTTGTAGAGCTTC
Organism: Halyomorpha halys; assembly: GCF_000696795.3. Taxonomy (NCBI): domain Eukaryota; kingdom Metazoa; phylum Arthropoda; class Insecta; order Hemiptera; family Pentatomidae; genus Halyomorpha; species Halyomorpha halys. The sequence goes on along the minus strand of NW_027111006.1, from coordinate 838,671 downwards.
ATCAGGATAGCTTTGAAAGTCGCCAAAGCTATTAACTTGAACAGTCCTGATGAAGCTCTACAAACTTGGGCGAAACCTCAGAAAATAAATATTTGTTAACTATTTTTGTTTCTCTTTTGACCGCAGCCCTGACCATCTTCTTCATTATTTAAAATTATATGGTAAATTATTTATATCTATGATATTAGAAAAATTTTTAATTTTTGGATTTTGTTGGAGGTTTATAAAAATGTTCATTTCCCGAATTGTATAAAAACAAAGTAGTAACCTGATAATTTATTCTGATTTACTCTTTTATTCATTTAATGGGAAAGGTTATAGTTTTGAATCGTAAAGTGTAAATTTAAAACAGTGATTTTTTTTTTTATTTTCATTAAACTTTTTTCCACAGAAAGAAGAAAAGTTAAAGAAGAAAATATCTCCACAAAAGAAAATGGTAAATACTTTTATTTTATTTATTTTATTATACTATTAATTATACAGATTGCAAGAACTGAAAAATAAATGCGTTAAGTTTCTTTTTTTCTTCTTAAACTAGATACTCTAAAGCAATGATTAACATCATCCTGGGTTTCTGTATCTATTCTCATGTTATATTTTTTATATCCATCTTGTCAAAGGTAATCTAGTCATGGACAAATCCAGTTTTATGTACTAATAGGTTTGTTACTCGTTAATGAATTTTTGGTTATAGTTACAAAAAATTCATTGCTTTAACATTAAATAAGTATTGTTATTGTATTTCTTCAACTTACCAAAGCTATGGATTTCTGTATTTTCTATAGTATCATATACAACAAGCCAAATGCTTTTGTATTGGTCTAATATATGAGGAAAACTAGGATCAGTTAGTCCAACTTTACTGGATGAGAGTAAAAAATGCTGTGTAATATGCCAGTCTCACCAGGGCCCTGTTTCATAATGAAAGCTAATAGTATTGGTTCATAATAATAGTATATAAACAATGTGTAATAACAGTAATACTTATTTTTTTCATAATAGGGATGACTATTAGAGATATTACAGAGGTTTAAAACTTCTAATGTATAAGTTACTATTGTACAAGTCAGTGTAATTGTATTAAGTGTAATCGACAAAACTAATAGTATTAGTTTGTACTTTATTATGAAACAGGGCCCAGGTGTGTACTTTTTCTGATCATAAATATTATATTTTGATTCATAGAATTCCTTTTTTTAAATAAGAATACCCAATAAGGCCGATTTTGTTTTAGAATATTTGTTGTAGTTTTTGTTAGCTCTGATATCTTTGGTGACTATCATAAAAGAGAAATCATGCTGAATCATTTTGAACTATGGATCTTCATTCTAGCTGGGTTTTATGATTCATGGCCTGGATGAAACCTATCATCCATTTGAAGTTTCAACAATTAAGAGCTAAAAATTTCAATACTTTATAGGCATACACTATTTTACTGATATTATTAAAATATTAAATGATGGCTTGTCTCATTTAATGACTTGGAATACCACTTGGACCAATGTAATATATGTCATTTCATTCATTCTGGACTGAAATATATAGTTGTTAACCTTTCAGTGATGAGAAAATTAAAAATGAACTTTTTTAGTATAATTTTTAATTAATTAATTAATTATAAAACTAATTGATTATTAATTAATTTTATTTAATGATGGATATTTAAAAAAAAAAAAACTGCAAAAGAGTGAGCGAGAACATATGACATTGCCATATGGCTGTGCTTTTCCTTCCAACTTACTTTTTTTTAAAATTTATGTATGTGTATGTAATTTAACTCTGATTAAACAACTGCATTAGGCAATGTTCTATATTTTAATTAATTTTTAAAGTAATTTTGGTATTTTAATTTCAGGGTTTTATGAATTTCTTATTAAATTTATAAATTTTAAAATGCAAAATCTGATTTCAGGATTTCATATTTTTATATTTATATTTTTTCTGGTTTTACATTTTTATTTTTATTTGAATGACTTGATAATGAACTTGATATGAATAACATTTACATCAACAATGTTTTAAGAATGGGCCAAAATCTGTTTCAGTGTCAACTATATTATAGTTTTCAATGCCTGATACAATTTTTAAAAACTTAGCTTGTTAGTTATGCATTTTAGATAAAGAGTTCAGTTGTTTTAACCAGAAAATATTTATCCATTAATAAAAATACTAGTACCGCATCCTATTTTATGGAGTATTATTTTCACTTACTCCTCTTTTTCAGAAAGATGTGAGTGCCAGGAAGAGAAGCATTTCTCCGAAAAAGAAAATGGTAAATTATTATTTGAAAGAAACATTGAAGTGATACTTTTCTTTATGGGTATTGTTTGTTTAATTTGTTGTAGGTTGTATGTTTTCATTTTTGTTAATTATTTATAGATAAATTAAATTAAATTATTTTCTAGGTTTATAGATTAATTAAATTAAATTTGGTAGCTATTATGGATAGTTAATAGAAAAAACCAGAGTTACTTTGTTTTTTTACAAAAATAAACAATATAACCTTAGCCAAGATTTATTTCTCTTTTTTATTACTTTCACTTAGCTATATGGAATATATAGTAAGGAAAAGTATTGTGATCGCAGAAAATTTTGAATGCTAGTTTTTGACTGAAATACATAACTAAATGCAATTTACTGGTTTTTAATATCAGCTAAGTCCTATCCTCGTTAAAATATTATGGTAGGGATTAAATAATGAATTTTAAAAAAATCTTCCTTCCTGTAAAGTACCTTAAATTTTGTTTATTTAAAAAAAAAAGAAACAGTTCTTGTTAGCAATAATATAAAATGTATAAATAAAAAGTATTAAAGAGTTTAATTTTATTTTCTCAGAAAGATGATGGAACCAGAAAGAGGAGCATTTCCCCAAACAAGAAAATGGTAATTGTATTATTATTATTATTATTATGTCATTGTTGTTAGTGAAGTTTTGGTTAACTTTAATAAAATTTTATAGAATTAGAAGTTATAAAAATAAATAGAATAAGACCTTAGCAATATTATGTTCTTTGTTTTTCCAGAAAGCTGAGGTAGCCAGGAAAAGAAGCATTTCTCCAAATAAGAAATTGGTAATTTCCTTTCATTTAAATTACTGAACTAATGAATCATTATTTATATTTTCATTATTATGATTTCGTCATTGTTGCAAATAAAATGTTATGATTATTATTGTGTATGATTTTAATTGTTTTTAGCCATATATTTGCGGGCAATGAGAATCATGCCTTCAGTGTTCCGACCACTTATATGTGGGTAATGAAAACCGTGCCCCAGTACTCTGGTCGCATGTGTGGTGGTCTGTATTTAGTTAGGAAATCCAAACGATGTATATTAAAATATTAATGTTTTTTAACAATATGTCAATGCTCCTGATAATTTACATTTTTAATTATTATTGTTTAATTAAATCCATAAGTGTAATTCTTTTATATATTTTTTTAAAAATAATGTTTCTCAACAAAAATATAAATAATTATAATTAAGCTTTATAAATAATAATTATGATATATCTTATTTTGTACACTTTTACATTACAATCAGTTTTTAAAATTTTTTTGGTTATGATGTCTCAAATCTAACTATGTTCTGTAACCTCATAAAACCGATCCCGTGAAGTAATTAGCCTATTACCTCTTAAGTTTTCCCTGGATTATAGCATCTGATTCAACTTTTTGTATTTATTTTGATATTTATCCAGTCAGAGTTCTAGGTTCATCCGGATGGATTATGTACTTCGAAATTTATCATACAAAAATAAACCATTTAAATTTTCTTATGAAAAAATAATTTTTATTAATTACAGTAACATTTAAAAATGTATTTTAATTAGAAGTTACGTTGCAAATAAACTCATCCACAAAGACATCTTATTCATTGCAGATTTGGCCCAAAACAGATATGCGTCTTTTCATTCCAAACTCCTTACCCTTATTAATTTAAATTAATGGTTGAAGTACCACCAATGGGTGGTTCCTTCCCAAGATTTTCAAGTGTAAATGAAACATACAACATATTTACTTGTATTTATTATTTGTTCAGTTGTAAATCACATTAAATAAATAAATAATAAAAAAAAAATTAGAAGTTAACCATGGCTTTACACAAGCTAAAACAATCAAAGCTTAGCCTATATTATTTTCATTAAATATATTTTGTTAGTATTCTAGGAAGTTATCCAATAATGTTTATAAACTTTTAAGTAATTTCAAATTTAGGCTTCCTTCATTGAATTATTTATTTATAAATTAATCAAAAAGTAATAGTGATATTTGTGAAAAAATATGCCTTTTAATCTTATTATTACTTACTATGTTTATTATTTGTTACATGACTAACCGCTGCCAGTGTTTTATTGATTGTCCATAGGCTCCCTAGCATTCTTCATGCAGAAGGCTTTTAAGAGACCTCATGTTGAATCACTTTCCAATCAGGTCTTTCATAAATCAATGATACAAAATAAAGTCGCTGGCTGGCTATCTAGCTATAGGGTGGCTGTATAAGTTTTGTTACATTGAACTTTACCAAAACCTCAGCAATTATATCCAAAATTTCTAAAAAAAAATTTTCCTGAATTCAATGCCAAAGTAGTGATGCATAAAGGGTTTGTTCCTACTGGAAAGACTGTCACAGGTCAGTTTTATATTGGAATGCTCTGCTGTTTGAAGGATCAAGTCCACTGAGTCCATTCAGAGATAAAAGACGATTGGTTTCTACACCTTTGCAATGCATTCTCTTGAACGTTGCTAGCTGCCTCCGAAGATTATGCCAAGTTCAATGCAGCAATACTGCCAACATGCCCTACAGTGCTGTCCTAGCTCCCAGCTTTTGGTTTACCGAATCAGAGAGACTTGAAAGGGAAGCCATTTAACACGGGTCCAGTGGTCCAGGCAGCTTAGGCAAAGTCCCTTAAAAGCCTTCCCGTACAAAGTGCTCCAGGGAACCTATGAACAACCTAGGGTCATATATTGAAGACTTTAAGTTAGCTATATAAAAACATTTAATACATTTCTAGTTCTGAAACCAGTCTTGAACTTTTTAGCAGTAATATTGTGCATTTCACTAAGTGTAGTTTCGTGAAATTAAAATCATCAAAGGGAAACAGTTAGTTGTTCTTTAGGGCATAAAAACCTATTTCAGATCAAGAAGTGGCTCCCAAACATTTTCTTCTATTTATTAGAAGTTTCCTGTTTGGACTTAATTCTCTTTAAGAATGTATGAATACTATAGATAACTTACTTTATTCATAACATTCTTGTATTTATTTTAGTTACTTGTAACCATCAGTCTATATTTTTAAATTTTAAATTATTGTTAATAATAATTTTAAGTTATTATTATCACTGATAAATGAACAAATTATTATTGTTTAAGTTTGATACTGGTTATAATATCGGAATTGTAAACGAATATTTTTTGTATTGATTTTATAATACATAATTTAAAAATATTATTTGTATTATAAATCACTTTTAATATTTTTCTATTCGTTGTTTATTGAACTTGTTTTTTAAAAATCAAATTTAAGTTGTTGTTTTGTGCAACTGATATACTCTGCTATATCATAGCAACAAATATATATTCTAAGAAATTTATATTTTTACACATTCTTTAGGAGGACAAAGTTTAAATAGGATAGTTTCAAATACTGGATCAGAGAGGTTTCACACATAAGGAGATGAAGGTGTTATTCCTAATTGTGAAGTTTATTATGTAACAGTACTAGTGTTTATTATAAGCAGGAAAATTATTTAGGCGTTTGTTTATTTTCTTATAGAGATTTATTTAGAGTAATATATGTCTGAGTTATTGTATAATATACAAATTAGAAGATGTTTTATAGTGAAGTCCGTAGATGGGATTTGAAATCCTGAAACATCAGAGAATAAGTAAATAATTTGATAAAGATGCCCTAATTCCTTTACTAATTATTTTCACTTTATTTTTCTTTTAGAAAGATGGGAGAGGAAGAAAGAAAAGCATTTCACCAAAAAAGAAAATGGTAAGTTATTTATTAGAATAAACAGTGAACTAATACTTTATCATTTGTTAATTCATATTATTAATGAACTTGAGATGTAGCATGACATAAGTAAATTCATACCAAAATTAAATAAAGTTAATTATTCTGTAGTCAACTATTTTTGTGTAGAATCGATATGAAATCTGAATTTAATACAAGAATAATACTTTTTTTCAGAATGTGGAAAAGTCAAGAAAGAAAAGCATTTCTCCAAATAAGAAAATGGTAATCTATTCTTAAAAAGAAACTGTGAACTGATTATTTATCATAACTTATTTACTCATCATAATAATTGAATATTAGCACACACCATTGCTTTGGTGTTTTGTTATTTACCTTTCTTTTCACAAAAAAGTATTTTCACACTTGTCACAATAATGTTTGAAATAAATTATTGAAATAATGAAAAAAAAAAAATTATGCAATACTCACTCACCATCTCCCATGGGCATTTGTGAGGCCCGTTAGCCAATGGGTTGCAGGAAACGCGCGATGTACTTAAGGAATACATCGCGCAAGGCTTTGGACCTCCACGGTCTGTCGCGCCAATAATAATAATAATGAGTAGTTGAATACATTTTGATTTTAGAAGGAAACAAGCTTTAATATGAAGAAAATTTAATTTTTTTTTTTTCAGTTTCGCACCGACCTTGTCTCGTACATAGTCTCCAAAATGGTCTCTGTGTGTTTGTCTGTTTTTGAACAACCTATCCCAAAAAAGAAAAGTGGTACGAAACTGAAATCACATATTTAAGTTGAGTTTATACTTGGGACAACTTTTTCACTAAAACTGACCCACCAGAAGTGCCACTTGATAGAATCAATTTTTCACATTTTTTTGATTTTCTTCAAAACAGCTGTAACCATTTTGATTAAACTCGATGAGAGTCAATGAGCAACTAAGTGGTCTTTAATATCGGATAGGTTTTATTCTTATTTAAATATACTAATAGGGCCTAAATGCTTAATTTCCAAAACAATCTTCCTGTAAAGTACCTTAAATTTTGTTTATTAAAAAAAAAAAGTACATTTTTTTTTATTGTTATCTATAATATAAAAGGTATAAACATAAAATATTAAAGCATTGTGTTAATAACTGAAGGAAAAATAGATAAATCCGATTCGAAGGGGAAATGCTGAGACTACATGATCTTTCCTGATCGTACGTTCTCGGTATCCTTTTTAAACAAAGACTGAACACTTTTACCATTACATTAAATTTATATGCATAATTTTGTAATAATATTAAATTTAATCCTAATTAAATTTTTCCTTTACATTTAAATTTAATTTCTAATAAATCAATAAGTAATATTGCATGAGGTATATGGCCTATAAAATAATACACTAGTGTCAATATTTTATTTCTTCAGTTCTCTTAGAATTCAATTCAGCCTGTTTTTTTACTTGAATTTTTCTTTTTCACTACTTATCTGTATAATTAAAGAAAACATTATTTCCTCAAACTTAATTTTTTTTTTAGAAAAATATTGAATCCAAAAAAGAAGGAAAGTTATCAGCTAAAAAGCTTAAATCACCAGCTTCATCTGCTAGTAAACACGAACCAGCAGCAACTGGAGTAAGTTTTTTTTTTTTTATATTAAATAGTAATAATTCATTTGCCCATAATAATTAGTATCCATAGGTTTAATTAATAAAACTTTGTTTCTTAGATTAGTTAAAGTTGATATTGTTTTGTTATTGCTTCCTCAAATTATCAGACTGAAGATAGGGAAACTTCTGTATTCATGGAGGAATTAAAAAAAAAAAAGTATATCTTCAAATCAAAAATGTTCACCCTCATTTTAGATTTAGACATCAAGGAAAAAATTTGGCCCCATATCTTTCCAATTTGTGTTTAGACATAATTTAACAAACTTTAATTCCAATTTTTTGCGAAGTTTTTGTGGGTTAGTATCTAATTAGTTTCAAGTCGATTTTATCTTATTTTGTCCACCATGTTCCAATTGTTCAGAACATATCTTCCTTGGCATACCTATATGTTGAAAACGGTTTGTCCAATTTTAGAGAAAAGTTGGGGATCGGTGTTGACCAATATTAGAGGGTGCTGATTTTTCAAACTCGCTAAGGGCACAGAAGGGTCTTGCTGCGACTATGCTTATAACATTTAGCATGTTGAAACTTTTTACATTTAACATATTATGAATACTTTTATTATGTTTTACTGCTGACAATTTCAAAAAAACCTTCTGGTATAGCCATATTTTGGTCAAACGGAAGAAACTTATTTGTAAACCCATTATTATAGAGTTCTTTATTAACTTTATGAAGTCCCTTGAGAGCCGGGCTCTGGTTATTTTTTTTATTAATAAATCATACTGATATATGTCCAGGATCTCTGTAATACGTAATCCCAAGAGCTATTTCTGTAGTTTTAGTAATCTCATCGGTTCTGACTTTAACAAGCGCAGTCTAAGTGTCAAAAAATATTATATTTTTTATTATATACACTTTTCCTTTCTATGAACAATTTTGATTTATTAATACTTGTGGTTGTTCTAGCAGAATAAGAAAACCAATGATAAATCAAAGAATAATTCCAAGAAGAATAAGCAAGCTTTCAATGCACAGAATCTTGATAATGTAAGTAATGATCTGTATGTGTATCCAGAAAGATAAAATTTGTGTAATGAGAATTAAAATGCATTTATGTATCTTTTGGGAAAATAAATTATTGCCTTAGGAAACCTGTAGAATGCTATCCTAGAACTTGTTTTAAAAAGTAGATTGATTGACCTGCAGAGTTTCAATTTTACAGTATAGTCATATAATATATATTTTAAAACCTGTTTGCATGTCGCTGTTTTGGTATTGGGGGTACTATATAGTTCCTCCCATGCATCTCTTTCTTAGTTATATCAGTACAAAATATTGGATTAAGTATTGTAGGTACTGAATTGTCTCTGTCCTATGTCGATTTTTAAGTTAAATTAATAAAAGATTTATGATCAAAGCTTTAATACTTTTAACAGAAACTTTAAAAATTGGGAGCTAAAATAAAGGATAAAGATTAGATTAATAAATATTATGTTGAGAGTGAGGAGAGAGAAAGAGAAAGGGAGAGGGTATATGAAACAATAGGATGGTATTACTCACAAGTTTTTATAATAAAAAATAAGGTTATAATTGATGTTCATAATTATTATCATAATAATAATTTCTTAAATCTAAACCTATCCTTATGTTTTTAGTTTCTGAAGGACTTAAATGAAAATATTAAAAAATAGAAAGAATATCCAAAGATTTCAATAATAGGTAGAATTTTTATGTATAAATTTGGAAAGAAATTGTTTATATAAATTTAGATAAATATGCATATTAATTAAAGTACTCCCTCTCCCTCTTATCTTTCAAATTTTGGTTTGAATTTTTTTCTATTTTGTGGGTTTTTTTACTTAAGGTCTCGGTTTGTATTTCATTTTTTTTACATTTCATACTAAAAAAAAATTGGATAAGGCTTTGGAATTCAAAAGAATCAATGATACACTTTTAATAATGTGGTGTACACATCAATTTATTTATACAATTTGTCATATATTTTCTTTTTTTAGGCTGATCTAGAAAAGGAGGATGGAGCCAATCTTAATTTAGAAAATGGTAAATATTTCTTTCTAATTTTTGAATGATACTGAAGGTAGTATTAAGTTTGGTCATCAAGTTTTAAAGAATTAAACTTTCTATTGCCATGGCAATGTTTACAAGTCACAAAAAAACAATTTTACATTGTGAGTAGGAAATATTATTTGTAAGATCAACACTTATTTCTCTCATCTTTGATGTTTGGAAATCTCATAAAACAAATTTGCTCTAGTGATTTTTTGGCTTTACCATGACTGACATGAATTTTTACTATATTATACTATAAAAGGGGTGGCCAACCCTTTGGAAGTGGACTACTCTTTGGGCTGCTTATAAAATTATAAATCCTCCACATATTAGATCTAGACCTAGTATAGACATTTTTTTTGGAGTGAAAAATTGAAACATGGTGAGTTGTTATTATTGTGTTTACTATTATTCTTATTTGTAAACACAGAACATATAATAATAATGCTACTAAACACACATTTAAAATAATATATAACACTGAAAATTTAATACAAAAATATCTGGATGCACAAATAATGTATTTTTTTAATTCATTTGTTTTTACTATTTTGGCCATTATAAAATAAGCATATTTTGTAAAAGTGTGATGAATCTCATGGACTGAAAGAATATTTATTCAAGGTGAACCATGGGTTACCCACCTCTGCACTGTAACCTTCTAGGGACCAGGTATATTTGGTCATTATACTCATTCGTCATTGTAACAATTATAAATTATTACATTCGTTCATCATATAGATGTGAAATAAGAATTTTTAAAAATCGATTATTGCCACCAATCATTAATAAATTGCTTTATTCGGATGATGATGTATAACTTTATTTTTTGTAAAATAATGAATACTCATATTAAAGAAAATGAATGAATGCTCATATATATACATGTATAAAAATTAAAATCATTGTTAAATTCATTTAAAAAAAATGCCAAAACCACTAAAAATTCTTTTTTTTTTTTTCGATTTCAGCTGATTGTTAGCCCAATTAGTGATGCATTATGAACTAATTTAATAGTTGTGCCGCCATCATTGCATAAGTTAATGGCGAGATGTCCACTTGGTTTTATTCCTTTTCATTGCTACCCTCAATATAATTCCTTATCAATATATATATGTAATCGGTTATCATCTTTTTCACAATCCTTCCCCTTCCCGGCAGAAGTCACTTACCATTACTTATTCATGAGTGGCAATTCTAAAGATACACTCAAAGGAAACAATAAAACTTTTTTTATTTTTATTTTTTTTTATTTTTATCCCCCTCCCTTGCCATCTCTGGCATACGGGGTGCGGGAGCAGTGGGGTAGAGCGCTGGGGTTTGCGCATGCCACTACTCCCTAGGATCAGCAATTTTTCCTTTTTTATTCTTTTGTTAATTATTCAATTAATGTTTTTTTTTTTTTTTTTTACTGTGGTGCAGCCCAGCGCTTCATCTGATGGAGTTGCACCTTGTCCACTGCATCCCTCTGGGTTGGGAAACAATAAAACTTAACTGTTAATTTATTGAATGGAAAAGAAACCATTGGTACACAACATCAGTTTAAAGTAAAACTAGAATTCCTAGAAAAATTAGCATTCACTGCTAAACATACATGCCATCATTGTTTACTTTTTATTAACATAAAAAAGTAGACTTTCATTGTGCCTTGTGAGCATATAGGCTTTGTGAGGTTAGCAAATCGAATTTTTAAGAGCTACAATCTTAATTTGTCAAAATTATAATTAAAAGTCTATCAGCTATGTAATTAGTTATTAATCAATCTATCTTCCATTACTTTTTTTATGAGTGAATCTATAGTCAATACATGTATGTTTATTTTCTCATTTTCATCTTTTTTATTTCTTTCATCATTTTTCAGGTCAAGATGAACATGGACCTTTTTCAGAATTGTTAGGAGATGATCCTTTAATGATTTTTCGATCATCTGTAAGTTAGAAAATAGTTTAATATGATATTATTTACTTGGAAACAAATAAAACTTTAATATTAAGGAAAGGAATAACATGTAAGCTAAGGAAATAATTATTATATTTTGAAAAATTTAATTATCATCTTTGGATTCAAATTTACTCGAAATATGTAAATACAATCTTCATGATGATAATAACCTTTTAAGGAGAACTTCTCATATTGTTTTACCTACCATGTTTGTGCAAATACCATGAGCTGTATACATATTGTGGGATATGGTAAATGAAAAAACAAAAACAAATTAACTCATTGAGTTTTTCCTTGCAATATTTGTGCAAATACAACAAAATTCATACATATTGTTTAATATGGCAAGTTAAAAAACAGAACTAGATAAGTTGTAGCTAGCGTCTTGGTATGAATGCTAAATTTGAGTTACCTTCTAGTCATCAGTAAAGATATTAAAGAGAAATCTCAAAAAGGTGAACCATTTGTCTTAAAATTGCATTATAGCTTTAAGAAATTAGAAAGGAAACAGTTTTCCTTGGAAAAACTGTGGATTTAATGCTTTAAAAACAGTTATTACATGTGCACTAAGTTTTATCAACATTGGCCAAGTTGTGCGAAAGTGTTCATTAACGTTATAGGTATACTAATAAGTATACTACAGTTAATGAACACAACAGTTTTTACTACTGGTGGGTTTGTTTTACATACCTATTGTAAAAAAAATAAATAAATTGCTAAATTGCTATTACAATTCAGACACTTTAAAGGCTCTATGCTTCTAGATATGGTATCACTTAAATCAGTGCTATCAGTTTCATTTAAAAAAAAAAAAGTCAAAATTCATTACTATATTAAATTAATTACCTAATTAGTAGGAGTTTTAGAACCGCCAGAAATGCATTTAAGTGTTAAGTGTAATAAAACTAATTTTTTTAATTATTTGCAAATGTACATTCTATGAAATGGATTTCATGTATCCATCTGGCTCCTATATTATTTATAATTGCTTATAAGTTCACTGAAACTCTTCCTCTTTGTATATTTAAAAATTTTTTTTTAGTTACTGCTTTCTTGGCACCAGATTCTTGATTTTATAATTTCCACAAATAATTGGAATTATGTATTAGATTTAATTAAGTAATTTATTAGAATCTTCTATACTTACTCAATAAATTTATAAAATCCTAATTATAATATTTATGTTCTATTTTGGTATACTTTCTTACTTGAATGAAGTTAGTAATTTTATTATCTGTGTAAATATATTTTTGTGTTCCAGTCATTAACACCTAATGGACTTCTTGGTTCTATTAAGAAGAATGTAATTAAAGGGCGTTACACTCCTCCCACTTCTATGTTCGATAATGTTTATGGAACTAAAAGTGATAATAATTCATCTGCAAACACATCGTTTGATGATATCGGAGTGAAGTATGTAAAATTTTATTGTAAATTTGTCATTAGTTTCTGTAAAAACATGATAAGTCTAAGTTGAAAAGAGGTCGGTTTTACTTAATATTATAGAATTTTTTTAAGTTACCTAGATTTTAAACTTACTGAAAATCAACTTTGGGTTATCAAATTTCTATGAGGTCGATATAAGGATCAAAACTCTATCAATGGAACAAACAATGCAACTATTTTTATTTTTTAAGATCCTTATTATTAAAAAATAATAATTGCTTGTAGACACTGTCTGTCTCAGTTTGATAATTGTTTACTCTGTCAATGGATATATTTTTTCTATGTGGTCAATTTTGTGATTTGTCAGTTTCAAAGGATCTATGACATTCAGAGTCCCCTGGGTCTAATAAAGGTATTTTATGAATATAATTTGTATACAGAAAGAATATAACAACAGATATTGATCAAGGAATTTAAAATTTTTTTTTTCATACCCTCCTGTAATGATTTTAGTGGGTATTTGGTACGTACATATAGGAGGTATGCTATATGTATACCTTGGATTGCCTTTTGGCATTTTAAGGTTAGGTGAGGGGTCGAATGAAGGTTGTAACTTAGTTGGCTTGGTTAGCTAGTGGATTATTGGAACGGGGAGGAATTTTAAAATAAGTATGAATTTAAAATAAAAGAAATGAAGTGATCCAATTTTATGGGATGTTCGAATCTTACAAATTAGTGTTAATAAAAATGAAAAATACATTTCATTCATGTTTATGCCTTAAAAGTTTCTGTACTTACATTGTAAAACCTTTTGTTTCTTTGCTTTTTCTCGTGTATTCACTTTTCATTTGAGATGCGCTTGGCTTAATATTTCTGAACTCAACTTTTTAGCTCCATTATGGTGCATACCATTCATGCATTTCTTACTAAACTGACCAATTGTTCTGCTTGATTGTTTTTATTTAACTGGTATACACTACTTGGCGTATACCACTTGAATGGGGTTTATTAAAATGAAACATTCCTCACTGAAAAAAGTAGCTCGTGGTCATTTCTTATTTTTTCACTTTATAGTTATTCCTTAATTATTACATTAAGTTTTTTATTTAACTTAAGTTAATTTTATGATAGAAATTTGTTTTTAATAAAAAAAAATAGATTAATATATATTTGAAATATTGTTATTTTTTTGTCTGTTCTGTGGCACCCAAAACGCTCTTTTCTCTGGACAATTGATTTTACTATTTGAATATTCCAAAATTTTAAAATAGAACTGATAACAATTTACTGATCTATTAAATATAACTGGTTTTTATGTTTTGTTCTTAAGTTATAGTAAATGAATTGGACTGCTTTTCACAATCCTGTCTACTTAATTTGTTATTATCTCTGTTAATTAACACTGGAATTTTTTTTTCAGAAACAATCATGTTGTAAAAAGAATGTGTAAAGTGAACAAAAAACCAAAAACAAAACAAAATAATAAGAGCCTCAAACATGTGCATATGATGGAAGAAGATGAAGCGATAAATGAAATTCTTAGAGCAGCTAAATCAAAAACAAATACCACTCCTTCTATAATGAAGCAGGTTTTTAGTGCAGATAGAGCAGAAGACTCAGTTAATTTCTCTGATCTATCAGATATTGAAGTTGCTTGATCAACAATCAAATCTCTTTGTGTTCACTTGTTTTGATTAACGGCTTAAATAGATATGTTAGTTTACAGAGCTTTATTAATGATTTTACTGCTCATTTCAGCTACTAAGATATTTGCTGTCATATATATCGGTATGAAAGTGTCAACTTCTCGAAAGTCCTAGAAAGTAAAAAAGGAAAGGAAACAGAATTTTGTATTAAGTAATTATGCAAGTAATGTTTTTAATGAATCTAAACAAATGTTATTTAAAGTAACAATAAAAAGTAATTCTTAATTAACATAAATGTGGCTCTGGATTGTGGAGGTTTTAACATTTTGAGAAAAACAACTTGAAGTTTTTAGAAAATCTTGAATTAATGTTTCATTTATTGACCAATGAACTAATTAAATGGATGATATTTTAATGTCATTTCCATTGTTGTATTTAAAATTCAGCATTTATTATATTTTATGTTGTTGTAAAATTAAATTAATTAAGTAATTTAGTAGATGTGTTATCCTATAAGTTGTAAGTGGTTATTGTTATATTAATGATAAGATATTAAATCTGTTATATTAAATTTTATTTTTTATTTCTACCTTTTGATTATTTAAACCTAGTTACCTAAATTAAGACATAATAATATTCCTGTATTATTTAAATATAATAAATAATAATTTTTAAAAATATTTTATAAGAAAATTTGTTTAATTAGATGTGTTTGCTTACTAAGCCAAGGTGCAGCCCTATCAGTAAGAGGCCAAACATGATGACCAACCAGCATTGGCCTTGTTGTAGTTGCAAACTCAGCTCTGATTCGTGAATGATATAACAAACGATGACCAACATTGAGAAATAAATGCAAATCACTTTTACTCTCAGTTCTGGTCTATGTCTTCCTGTATTTTCTTAACACAGTAAAGTACCATGGATTGATCTTAGACAAGTGATTGACCTGAACCTCTCACATCAAAATAACAAAACAAAAACTTAACTTCCGACTAAAATTATTACTTCATCTTTAAAATAAACTTACCTTCCCCAACTGATTTGGACTTATGGTGCACAAATACATGAATATGCCAAAAAAACTAACATACTGACTCAATCAAAAGTTCTGACTTAATCAGAACTGCTCCCCTCTATATCAGTAAATAGAACTTAATTAAAGTCTGACGAACTCCTCCGGTACTATCAATTATTAAATCATTATATAAATGGTTTTGTGATAAACTTATCATATGCTCTAATCCTCCTATTCGAGGACTATCTACAAAAGACAACATTGCTTAGAAAGAAACTGGAATAGAAATCACCTAGATTAACTTTCATATTTCAATTTCAATGGAGAGGCATCATTTGATGAGTTTAACCTCAATGTGATCATGACATTTACTTCTTATATCACATTTGCTGGTTGTAAAACATTTAAATACATTAAGAAAAAAGCTTAGGAGATTTTTTAATAATTTCACTATGAAGAAAATAACTTACCTATTATCTGGTTTTAAACCAATTTTCCACAAGGCTCAATAAATTAATTTTATAATTTAAACGATTATGAAAAAAAAAATTTGATTTCATTTTTTTCTTTAAAAAAAAGAACAAAAGATACTTCCTCAACAGTTGAAGTCTTGCCATTTCAACATGATAGGAAGGCTTAAACCCATATAAAAATTATTTTTAATGTGGAGTAACCAAAAGCAAATAAAGATTTTATTGCTCAAAGTTTGAATTTGAGGATCATTTTTCTTATTAGGGATTAGCACATCATGATATTAATATTTTTATTTTTTTTTTGTTAAAAATTTTAATTTATAATTTCAAATAACTCTCAATTAAAACTATTAGTATATCAATTCTCAATCCTTGTT
Organism: Halyomorpha halys; assembly: GCF_000696795.3. Lineage (NCBI taxonomy): Eukaryota > Metazoa > Arthropoda > Insecta > Hemiptera > Pentatomidae > Halyomorpha > Halyomorpha halys. The sequence goes on along the minus strand of NW_027111006.1, from coordinate 822,184 downwards.
CTATTTCTATTATGTAAAGATCTGGGTAGATATTGATGAATAGGAAGCAAAACCGTGAGTGTACAACGGAAAAATATCAATATTTTAAAAGAACGATTGGAGCTCGGTAATGGGAATCATAAATATACTCATCTGACCATTATCCTTCTGATCAGTGACAGTAGGTAGGCAGCAAATGTCATCTTTGACTGGAAAGTGTGTCCTGAATGGTGTCATCTTCCTTTGGTACATTGTAGATGTAGGTGGAGAATTAGCTGAGTTCTCAGTTCACCAGTAGTCATAGTCAGTATTGATTCAGAAATTGATGTTAGAAAATAGCATCGATTTAAAAAATTTTACATAAGTTTTTTAAAAAAGGAAGTTTTCAACACCCTTGGTATGGGAACCTAGTAATACTTTATTGTAGACGAAAATTCACTTATTTTTTGTTATTTTATCTCAGTGTATTTTTAGTTTATGGCTAATAACCATAAAATTACAAATAATTTGGGAGATAAACATTTAACATAAAATTTTCAATGAAAATATTACTTGTTATTTTTGGGTAATCTGCGTCGCCAGTAAACCACTGTAAAAGTAGTTAGGATATAGAAGATTTCTATGAAGGGTGTTCTCAGGAACAAACGATAGACATTTTTTTTCTCAATGATTTTTTTTGTTTCTTGTAATGCTGAATCCAATATTCTGGTTTTCCACCTAGTTTTTGAGTGGCTTCCTAACTACGAGAATAGGAAATAAAAAAAATGGAAATGTTTTTAGGTTTTTGCACATGAATTGAAAACGAAGTTTTTTTCTAAGATAAAATACCCAATAAACAATTAAAGAAGGTATATTATATTTCATTTTTGACCAACCTGCTAGAGCGTGCTTAAGAAATGCTTCTTATCGTACTTTAAAAAATAATAAAAACAACGTTGAAGGTAATTGTGTGATTGTGCCACAGTATCAACGTTATATGCTTGAAACTAATTTTTTTCAAATCGTAGGTATGTTAATGCCAATCAATTCGGACAATTAAAAGGAGTTACAAGTTTTTTTTTTCACAGAGAACCAAAAAAATATTTATATTATTTCATTACACCACACATACCATTGAGATAATACTTAAAGTTGGCGTGTTAAGCCGTAACAACAATAAAATAGAGATGAAATCCCAACTCAACCTAATTAAATTAATTCACTCTTTCTTAAGAGCGCTCTAGGTTAGTCGAAAATTAAATATAATATACTTTTGTGTATATTATATTATTAGTAAATTTTTCATTGAATATTTATCTTAGAAAAATGCTTTCGAGTTATAAGCTAGAAATTAAATCGCAGTTATGCCACTTTTTGGAAATACAATGTGCTCTTGGGTCTTAGTAGTTAATCGTAGAGAAAAATCTTGATGTTGGGAATTTCGTACACACCTATATATATATATCTCATATCATCATACATATCATATATAAATATAAGACTGTATATATTTTTAAGATATTAATTATTTCATTTTTATTTTGGAATTACAAATTTATTTTACTTTATATTTCCGGAAATTAAAATTATTGAATTCTTGAAAATTCTAAATCCGCCAAATAAACAGTTACACACCTGGTAAATTATCTGTTCCGCCTTTTCTATGCAGATTGGTTGTGGCTTAGAATTATTATTTTGTGATTAGCAAACCCCAAGAAAGAAGAAATCATTCTGGGATGTTCTGCCTATACAACAGAAAAGAAAGTATGTTAATGTATTAATGTTTCATATCCTTGTCGTATTTTTAGATATTTTAGAAATTATGAAAATTACCTAAATCAACTTGAGTATTTTAAAATTATTTCAGTAACATAATCTAATGTTTATTGGCCTTTGTATTAATTTATATTTAATTTTCCCTTATAAACATGGAAATATTGATTGCTTTGAATTCAAAATTAACTGAATAATTACAGTTTTTAAATTTATTATAGTACATAAATATTTTTAGGGTATTATCGTAACAATTAAAGAGTAATAAATATGGAATAAAAAAGTGATTATAAAATGAATATTTGAAGTAGATTACTATCAGTGGAAGTCCTGTTTTATTTTTATTGAAATAGTTTAAAACCATACTAAATCACTGGAATGTTTTTGAGTGGGTTTTATTGAATATAACAGTAGTACATTGTATCATCTTACCAAAAATCCGATGATTGCTTATATAATTACCTTACATGCTTCATATTGAACTTTATAACTACCTTACATGCTTTATGTTGAATTATATTTTAAAATATTTGCTGCTAGAATATGATAATGATGAATGAATGTGAACCCATATGACCCATGAAGGGTCATAGGTTCAGTTCTTTGTAAGGAAGCACTGTTTTTAGAACAAAGGTTATACAAGGAGCTGGTTGTTTCAAAATCATGCTCAACTACCAGATTTTCCCCTAATTTAGGGTTCCCACTTTATGAGGCTGGTTGAATCTCAGGATTACATTGATTCATGGATACAGAGTAACAGAAAATAATTATCTGCCCAGCCGGATTCAAACCCGAGTCCTTGGAGTTAGTAGCATCGTGCCTTACCAAAGCGTCTCCGTACTCCCATGATAATGATAGTTTGTTTATTTATATATTTATACCTAACAACAAATTACAGTTCAATTTATAAAAATTTTCTATAATTATTTACTTAATATTTTCAATTTAACTTGTTTTACTTAAATATGGGAATGAGATTATAGATAGATGGGAAAATATATAAAGATGAAAAAAGAAATAAATATCAAATTATATTTTCGTAAAAGTTTATTAAAGTTAAAAATCCAAAGTATTTGGTTTAACATAATTAATTTTCTTAGTGAAGTTCCTTTATTTATGATGCAGCACAATGGCCTAGAATGAAAACCTTATATCTCAAAAAAGCTTAAATTTGTATTAACTTAAATTGGCTACTGAGAAAGAAATTAGGTTTGATTCTTTGTCCATAAAACGTAGCCCGAGTAAGATTTGTATATATGTAATCTTTTGACATTCATTTATTGTGAGGTACAAGCTTATCCATCTAATGTATAATGTATAAAAGTTGTTTACATTTTTTTTAGGTACAAGGTGTTTTCATTCTAGACCATTCAGTATGTTTCTATTCGATGAAAATATCTTGTACTGAGCTGACAGTTATAAAAATTGGTTTGTAATTCATGGGCTTTCATTACTAGTCCAAGTGAAACAATCTAAAAATAAGTAACAATAATGAATATTTGGTAAATCTAATTGTGTGTGATAAATGTATACTTAAATTATAATAGGAGATTAAATAAATTAAAATAATTATAAAAAGAAATTCACTTTATTTCATATTTTGCTAAGCTGTATAATTTAATTTTGAAGTGAAACATCTTTAGGTCCGATAGAGCAAATTGGCCTAAATCATATGAAAGGTGTAACGCCTTCTCTCCTTAATAAATAAGTCCTATAAAGTTGAAATTATTAATGGTGGTATGTTATAGGTGTGGTATAAGGGTGGGTTTCAAAACATTCATGCAAAATTATCTTAAATAGACTGGTATTAGCAAAGATTTATAACCAAAAAAAAAGTGAGAGGCATGTTTCAAAAAGTAAACTGAAAAATGATATTTTAAATACTATTTCCTTTACATAAATGATGTAAATAAATTTTTTAGGGTTTTATTTTTCGAAAAGTTTAATTTTAAAAATGATTTAAGTAAAGATTCTTAATAAGAAGGTAAATTAATTTCCCCAAGAAAAAAAAGCAGAAAATGTAAGTACTGTTTGATGCTGCCTCAAAAATATTTGTTTTACCTTTAAAAATTAAGTTGACTATAAAGTATCTATTTTAGCAATGATAATAATTTTTTTAATAATTTACTATATTTATGTAATATATTATACTTACACAAGCTTGCTCAAGAAACATTTCTTTATTTTCCATCAATTATTTTTTAATTACCTTCAATTAAAAATTTATTGAACCAGACTAAGTTTAGCTATTTGTGAATAAAGAGACGCTATATCAGGTCGTACTAATGATCCTGTAATCAATTAAACCATTAGCTTGAGGTATTTAAGTTATGTTTAGACTAAGAGCTTTTTGGTTTTACCTTTATGGTTTCGAGGAATGTTTTTGGCATTCACAAATATCGATGGAACAGCATATTCAGGGAACCTAGATAATAGCTGTGATCTCATAAAGTTTGAATCCAATGCTTTTCCATTTTTCATTATTACTGCTGCTGCGATCTGTTGGATATAGTTTTATTAAAAAGAAAATGATTGTTATGGTACAGAGGAGAGCAGCCTTTCTTGATACAGTATTTTATGTTATACTTTGTATCAATCTATTCACTTCGAATTATACACAATATAGGATATTCTATTTTATTAATAAAAATTATATTACTGAAATGAACATTTTTTAAAAATTTAAATTGATTTTATCATACATAATACTATACCGTTGGATTTCCATCTTGTAAGTAGTGAAATGCTGCCACATCTTTCACACTTGGGATATCCAAAATGGCAGCTTCTATTTGTAGGAGGGACACTTTATAGGATTTAGATTTAACTATGTCACAGTTATCTTTTCCAAGAATATTGTAGACTCCTCGATTGTAACTTACAATGTCACCTAAACAAACAGAAATATTTATTATTATTAATTTGATTTTTTAATTTATTATTTTTGAGTTAAATTGATTTAAAATTCATTTCTTTGTTTATTTTGTAGATTCATTGAAATATTTCTTCAAACTTGAGTAAATTGATATTTTTATTTTATTTTATTTTATACCAGATCGGCCTGGTGGGCCTTACATGGTTGATATAACCGTTATTGATAAATTGAGAAATAGTATATTTGTTTTTGAGTTAATCCATTTATAAATACAGAGTTTTAACTAAATGTACTAGATTCTGCGCTTTAGTTTCTCATGAACCATTTAAGAACTTCACCCTGGTTGAATAGAATGAAATGTATAAATTATTTTGATGTAGTTTACATATTTTACTGAAGTATTAGGTCCTAGGAAGGAGATAACATTTAACCAAAGGAGAGTGAAGGTAATTTCAAAAAAAGCAGTAGTAGTGTATATAGTATGTAAATTAGTATGATATAATATGTTATTTTTTTTAGAATTATCATTCTAATATCAAGGCAGTAAAGAAGTTACCTGTTCTGAACCAGCCATCCTTTGTCCACAAATTCTCTATCTTCTTTCCCCAATATTTTCTTGCCAGAGTATCACCTTTAATCAGTAAGGTTCCAGCGACAGGACTTGTTACCCCTAATATCTATAATAATTAAGGTTTATTAATGTTAAGATATACCAATAATTTCTATAATTCATTTAAACATGCTTAGTGTAATAAGTAATGTTTATTAATCTGTCATATACATTACCTATTTTATTATTCATCTAAAAATACTTTAAACCAACCTTTGTCCCTGAGTTGTCACCTTCAGCGATGACTGTGTCTCCATCTTCTGCCATAATCCGCATTTTAACTGGCGGAACTGGAAGTCCTACGGTACCTTAAAAATTAAGAAAAAAATGTTATTTATTAGTTATTTTCTGTATTATTGGTTGTCAAAACATCAACATTTGGTATAATTTTGAATTTGCTTTATGCTGATTATATGTCCATTTTGAAATACTTGTTATTTATTTAGAGGAAGAGATAAGTGTAAAGATATTTCTTTTTGAGTTTATCTTTCTTTTTGTTATATGCCCATTATTCAGCTTGGTAATTTATACAGTAACTGAATTGAATGCCTTTAAAAATGTTTACTTATTATTTTTGGTTTAAAGAAGTTATTTATTTTATAAACTATATTAACGTAATTACTAATACTTTTCACCAACCATTAGTTGTCATGTTTTTCTAATTGTTTAAACCAATTTTTAAAGCTTGTAATAGACGCATAATTACCAAATACATTTGTAGTTCCTAAAGTTGGTGTAGAAACAATGCCTGCTTCCGTAATGCTGTATACTTCTATAAGCTGGTGACCTACAATATGATGTTAAATGTTAATATTACTATTTAATACATTATTCAGAAATTTATTACTTTAAATTCTTTATAGATTTACTTATGTTTAAAATAGTTTTGCTGAAATTTATTTCATTTTCGCTTATTTTTGACTAAACAGATTTAGATTTTATAGCTAAATTTGTTCAGTCCAAAAATTAATTGAAAAGTAATTTTCTCAAAATGGAGATCCTTTAATTATGTTTTTCGTTAACTTAGTGGAAATGTACTAAAAACTGTTGAGAATTTATCACTACATAATAAAATGATCTTATACTTGTATTGAAAGCATCTAATCAAATATCCCAAAAATAAAAGACTAACATTATAGCTTCTGGGTATGAAAATAAACATAATCTATCTTTGGAAAAAAATAGTTTGGTAAATTGTAATCAATGAATCTATAAAAAATAAATGAATTAATGACTCAGATTTATTGCTTATATTGTATTGAGAATTGAGAAGAATTTTTAAATATTATTTCATATATATATGTATATATTAATACAAAATGGGGTATACGTAACTTACCTGTATATGCCTCCCATTTTTCATGGATTGATCTTGGTACTGGTGCGCACATTGATATCATAAGTCTATAAATTGATAATTAGTAATGAATGTTTTATTTTTCATCGTTATATTTATGGCTTCCTTCTCAGTTGAGCTTAATATATTGCCACTAACATTATGAAAAATACAATTAAATGTTCTCTCTCTTAGGAAAATTACAATTTTTCAATTAATTTATTTATTGAAGAGGCTTAGATTTCATACCAAAATCTGTTGTCTAAAAATTAATTGAAAAGTTGTAATTTTCTAAAAGAAAGAACATTTAATTGTGTTTTTCATAATATCGTGGAAATGTACTTAGCACCACTGTGAAGTAAGCCATTGATTTAACATTTAAATTAGTTAAGAAACCGAAGTAGAGGAAAAAGGTACACGTTTTATCTAGAAATATTATAATAAAATATCAATGTAAAGTTTTTGAAGAACAGGATTGGTGGAATTTAATTTGTTTAATAATTCTTGTTTTAAAGGATTAGAGCATTATACCACACATTGGTATATAGTACATTGTTGGAGCAGTCCTGACGATTCCTATAAGTTTTTCTTTATGTTACATGTAAGGAGTTTAACACTTACCATAGCGGTGTACTTTTTAAGATTTCAGTCTAGGAAGCCAATTTAAGTTTGGCCAATTAAGCCAAGTAAACAAATTATGAGTCATCTCATCTGAGTCAGGTTGGTGTCTGAGGCAATAATGCCAACTAAAGAATAACTCTTTGTTGGCAGTCAACGTGTTAATGACTGCTCAATGGCTATAGGAGAAATTGTTGTCATTTGAGGACTATATATTTTTAAATTATTAGTGTTATATGAAATTCCTGTTTTATTTTTGAGGTCTTTATTTTTTTAAGTTTTGTTTTATTCATGAATGTTCTACCCATTTTGAGTATTTGATAATGATTAAATTCTGTCCTCTAATTGAGTTTATAGTATGTGATTCTCAATTTAGTAAGAGTTCTTGCTTGATTGAAACATTGAAGCTGTCAGATATTTTGGATAGAGTTGATTATTAATAAGAAATTATTGGATATAATTTTTTTTCATTGATTATAAATTTAGTTACAATTTTATAAAATTAGTTGTTGAAGAACCTTTCTCCATTGTATAGCTGAATTAAGAATTAAGAATAATTGAGAAATAAATATCATTTCTGCTGATTGGCATCTCAATCTGGCAAACAAATATTTGTTTCTTATCAAGTTTTTTTTTTTTTTTTTTAAATCACACCATAGGAATGAATCAACCAATGAATACTTGATACATTTTTGATAGATGATATTATGCCATCTATCTGTTTAGATATTTCTATAATATTTCTTTTTAGAAGTATCTATAACACAGTTATTACCTTATTTTTTGTGTGCAATTAGTTTTTATATAATCTTCCATTCTCCCACTTTTTTTCAAATTAGTTTCATATTCATCGATCAAACTCCTGTACATCCAAGATTCCCCAATGAAAAAGTTCATATTGGTGGAACTTTGAAATGATGGCTTCTTTATACCAAGGAGTTCAGACCAAATTTCAGCTGCTGTAAATGTTTCTACTAAGATGACGCTGTATAGAAACAAATAACATTAGATAGTATTACTGTAGAAATAAAGTATTATTAAGTGAAATTCATCCTTATTTTTCAAGCCAAAAATATTTTCTTTATTGTAAATTAGTTATCCAGTGTCTGTTACTGTTTATTATATTTTTACAAATTATATATTTTTATTTTGGATATGGAAAAAAATATAGAAGTTATTATTTGGTTATATGTATTATAATTTTGATGATAGTAGAACAAACCTAAAGAATAAATTATTAAGCTATATTTATGGGAGTAGATAATTTTGTTAAAAAAAAAAAAAAAAATAATAGAAAATATTCATACTTTTTCTTCATTTTATAAAATTGTATATATACTTATATATATTTGAAAATATTGGGTTCAGTTCCAGATCTAGACTATTAGAGTCAATAAGGGCAAGTTAAATTAAAAGAAATTGCATTGTAATAAATTAGGTTGTATATTTATTATTTATTATTAATTTTATGATTAATATGAAACTCATACATAGTTAGATTTATAGTGATACTATTATATAGTGAATTTAATAAGTGGAT
>NW_027111006.1:788293-813424 GCF_000696795.3 Halyomorpha halys | reverse complement strand
CAGGGAAGCTCCCCACACTAACAGAAGGGAACATTTGCAAGGCCTCATAATTACTAATGTGAATTTATTTACATATACATACATAGTTGACCATAAAACTTAAATATAACCTAGTTTATAACTATTTGTCCTAATAAGGACATTAAATAGTTATAAACTATTTGTTCCTTTTTAACCACAACCCTGACCATCTTCTTATACATAAAAGATATTTTATTGATTAATATTTAAATTGTATTGATAGAATTATAATTAAAAACGTATAAGTAATTTTTTTTCAGTAATGAAGCAATTGTATTTCAATTCTGTAATAAAATGATAAATGAAACATTCAAGTTGATAAGATATTATTGCAAATCAGGTTTCATAATGTTGGATGAACTTTTAATTCACGTGAATGAATAAAAAATTTAATTATTAAAAAACTTATCTATTTGAATACTACATATTTCTCATCATTTTTAATAGTCATTTCTGTCATTCCTGTGGGCTTATTTTTTTAAATTTTAAATAAAATAACTGAGGATTTAAATAAACAAAAAGAAAATATACCATCTACGCACCTGCCTCCAACTGAAAATGGTGCTAAGAGACCTGCTGTTATCCCTTCCGTTGTATAGAGAGAGCGTACATTTAGGACACAGTCTTTGGAATTGATTGACCAAGGAGAAATTACAGATTTTATTTGTGCATCTAGGTTCTTATAGCTGAGTAAAGCACCTGTTTAAATATGAATCTTAGAAAAAATAATCAATATATTGACTTAAAAATCAATGATTCTCACTGTTTAAAGTAGCTCGCATATCAAAAGCATTGACTCAATATGTTCTCTTATATTTACTTATATGTAAAGTTAAAGGATACCGCCTACATTGACATTTTTGATAATCCTAAACTCTATCTCCCTGTTCATTGCATTTTTTCCTCTGTGTCTTTTTCTTACAAAAGTATGGTAATTGTAAAAAAATATATAAAGGGATTTTCAAGATCCAGGTTAATTTACTGTAGGATCACCGAGTCTGAAAAATCGTCATTCTGTTGTTGCTTATTTCCAAGATCCCTAAACTAACAGACTATTTTTATAATTCTAGAAGGATGTTTAAAGGAATGTTTTGAGTCATTTTAGATGTTTAATCTAAAAAATATTCAATGTTATATAAGGTAATATTTCAAGTTTGATCAATTTTAGCATAAAATATAACAAAATTTGGAGGGTTGGGCATGTTTGCAGTAAATTAAAAAAAAAAATTCAAACCCTTAATTATAGACTAATTTAAACATGATGCCAATGATATATTTTTTGTTATCTCCATTTTCAAAATGGGCACATGAAATATTAAAAAATAAATTATCGATTAGCTTATGGTCTCTATCTAAGATTAGGTGTTTGAAGAAGTAAAAAGATTTAGCTGAAATGTTTGCCTAATAATAAAATGATTTTATGTAAAATATTATGTTTTAAAAAAAGCCTCAAGGGTGTGTGAGGAATGATATCAGGAATAGGATCAGAATATTATTTTAAAACTGAAACCGTTTATGAATTCTAATTTTTGATAAATATAATGGGATAAAAAAGTTTTAAACTTATGACAAGATATTCCAGAAAAACAATATCCTCTTTCTTACCCTTTCTTTCTCCTCTCCCTCATTATTTATTCACTTAATTGTAGTTATAAAAATACTGTAATATACTAGTTACCTGTAATATTTCTATAGTTACCTTTTGGTTTCCCTGTACTTCCTGAAGTATACATGAGAAGTGCATCACTTTTATTGTAAAAGTCTTGATCTTGACCATATAGGTCTTTGTTTAATTCTTCAGAATTGATCATTTCATCTGTCACTTGTCGGCCGATTTTAGCTTCATTTCTAGACGGAATAAAAATGTTTTTAAGTGGTTAATATTTTTGTTTTTACATTTTATTATTTTAAAAAAATTGCAAATTTCAGCTTTATCTACTTGATTCCATATTTTGTTGATTATATCTTAAATTGGAGGCTAGGACCTGTGAAAAACTATTTCAATGAATCTTTTTTTGGTATTAGTTGGTTGAAAAATAGTAAGTGTTCTTGCCAATGATCTCTAGGAACTAGGGAAAAATATTGTATATAATTTTAACATTTATAATTGCTAAGTATGAAATAAATCTGTTCTGGATGTGTTTTATGGTTATGTTTAGTTTCAATTGATTGATTTGTTTTATCTTGTAAAAGCTTTCAGTAAAAAATAAAAAAAAGGAGTTTATAGGGTAAAACAAGCCAGGTTCCTAGGCGTCTTTTAAATACGAATTTTAATGAAAATCACAATGTTTGAAGTTTAATAAAATCCAAAAAACTTTTATGACTACTTACATCCAACATTAAAATTGTTGGAAATCAGAATTCTGCTCTTTCGTCCCTTATCAATAAGTTTTAAGACTTTTTAACAGAAGAAAAGTAGCTTCAAATATAGAAAAAACTCCTGAAACCTGTTATTTTACATCTCATGTTGTAATTTGTTTGCGTCGATATGCTTTGTATTATTTCGTGTAATTTATAGAGCCTTAAACCAGACCGATATTTATTGTAAATTGGTAAATCCTCGTTGATGTTACTTTCTAAATTACTTTACTTAAATTTAGTAAAAAACAAAATTGTTGCATCCTTTTTATCCGCCACCAGCCGTTTGACTGTTCCCAAACGATTTTTGCAATCTGATGAACTGTATGACATCCAAAATTCATATAGAAACATAAAAAACAAAACAAAAAAAAAAAAACAACAGAAAATAGGTTTGATGACTGTATAAGTATAATCCTAATTTGAATACGTTGTTACTTTGCTCAAATGACCCAAATTTAGTTATTTTTTGAATTGTATGGTAGAAAATTTAGTTATATTTTAAATGAATAGCTCTAATGTTTAGTTTTCGAGTTATTAAAAAAAAATAAGACTGATCAAATCAGACTGATGGTTCTTAAAATTAGCCCGATCAAAAATACTATTTTTTAGCTCTATATAATAGTGAATGTTCACGTAAATACGTACGTTACGTCGGTGTCTAAAACTAGCAGTTCAATTTTGGTACGTTGAGTGACATTCTTCAGCTTCTCAACATGTTCGGGAGTGGTTATTGCTAGTGTAACGTCAGCGTCCTTGAAAATATATTCTATGACAGCTTCAGGATAACTAGGGTTCAATGGAACGGCTGAAAACATATTTTATTATTTAATTCAAGAGAAGTAATCAAGCTTATGAATGTCATTTAAATGACATGTTGTTAATTTTTAATTAATTTTACTGTTAGGTGTGTAAAAGTGTAATGATTGCGTGTAGAATGCTATTTTTATGAAAAAAAGTCTAAAAAAATAAAACCTAGTGTATGTTCACTGAAGTCTAAATTCGGTGTTACTTAATATGACATCGTATTATTACGATGTTATTTCGGTCAGTGTTATGTTTGACTGTATTTATCATTGTAAGAATAGAATAATGGGCTAGGTTTGCTCGATTTCTAGAAATAGATGTTCCGGAAAGATAACCTTCTTAGGGATTTTTGTGTAATTTAAATTAGTGTCCTAAAAAATATTTGAGGTGTAGATAGTTGACCGTAGATTAATGCTTGAAGAAGTTTGTCGGGGGGTGCGGTCAGCAAAGAACAACATAAATAAACAAAACCATATTTATTTATTTATACTGCTAGCAGTTACGCCACAACCCCTGATGAAGACCTGAAACTCAGGTCGAAACGTCGGCATAAAATAAATAAATATGGTTTTGTTTATTTATGTTGCTCTTTGCTGATCGCACCCCCCGACAAACTTCTTCAAGCTAAAAAATATTTGTTGTTCTGAAAAAAACATCATTGTTAATCATAAAGACCTAGCAATGCATCTCTTACGTAAAGTATAATAATTAAACAGTAATATGTGATTAAATGATTAACATTTTAACAATAGTTATATTATTTTCATATATATGGCATATTATGTTAGTTGTAGACATCCGATCGATAAAATGTTATATGAACCGTATATATATATATATATATATATATATATATATATATATATATATATGTATGCTATTCTATTAAAGTAATGTTCGTATATTTGTCACCAGTGGACTAAAAGACTGTCGGATCGATTCTTTTCCCTACCCTATTAGTATATGTATATTTCACACCTCCCTTCACACCCCACCACTTTATGTTGACTCAGTAATTTACACATCACCCTATATAATCAATTGTAACCAGGTTACAGGTCTTTTTTAAAAAGATTAGCGTTTACTTTCCTAAATAAAAGATCAAAGGCAATGAACCAAAAAACACAGGCAATCATATTCACTGAAAGAAGACTGTCCGTAGTTATAAAAGGTACCACAATCCCTTGGGTTCAGTCTGTCAGTTACGATTATAACTGGACAAATTTTTTACATTTTCAAAATAAAAGCTATAGATGAAAAGTATCATTAGCAAAATAATCCCATAGTTTTATAGACATTCTAAATTAACACCGAAAAACAATCTAACTACCAAGAAACCTATCATACGCACAATAATAACATTCCGCTCCCTTCTGGAGCTACACCTTTATCTCAACTGGAAATTAGGGGTCATCCTAGATATCTAATATATGAAGAAAATAAGAAAAAATTGCCTTTGATATACAAGAGTTTCAATGATATTGTCTACAGTTTCCGACGATTGAACAGTGCACATAATTACTGATACGAAACGTACTCTCTTGTTCCTGATACGGATGCAAACGTAGCAAACATGTACTAAATGACAATAGTCTTTGAATTGTATAAAATATTTTATGTTATTTGTATTTAGTGTATAGACTGGAATTGATTGTAAAAGGAAACTGGGGAAAAAAAACAAAACTGTTCTTTCCTTTTTATTATATCATGTATATATTTTTTATTATATTATCTATATATATATGTAATTTATATATGTCCGATCACGGATTGCAACCTCATGTATTTGGGCAGCATGGATGAATAAAGTATTTCTATCTCTAATCAAGTTCACGAATTTTTTATTTGTTCATTATTTATAATTTGTGATTAATTACTTGAAATAGATAATTTGTTTTAATTACTTTTATGGTTTACCTACTGTTTAATACTACAAGCTCGTATCACGGATCTATAATAGGATTTACCATTTTTTAATTAGTAATCAATAATGACTTTTTATAAAAAAAAAATGGATCAATTTACACTTTTTTTTATAAAATGTTCCGTTTTATCTGAGGAAAATTCAAAACATTGAAATCATTGACTCGACCAATAGAAGAAAATAGTTGTATATGTATTGATGCTTTTCTCCTAGCCCTAGTAAGAGTACATAAGGCAGTTAAATAGAACAAGCAAACAAGAAGAAATTATGCTTGGCTAATAAAATGTCTGTAGTGACAATGAAAGTTTTCCGAAGTCTAAAACAGTTCTTGCTGTATTTTAAATAATAAACTTCATCTCGTTATTTTTACGGACTTTGCACGACGTATAATTAATTTTTTGGTGGAATCGAATAAGACCTAGTACGCTCACGGCAGACTCATGCCATCATCGATGACCGCCTTCAGCGGACCCGGCAGCTTATCTTATAATGCCACAATGGCAATCCAAGATCTTACTTACCTGTATATATACACTTATTTCTTTGTATATATTTAATTTATTGTTTTAATTTTTCTAGGAGGTCAGAAAAAAAAAAAAAAAAAAATCGAATAAGATCGATAGGAAACTAACTCGGTACAAACACGCATAATCCCTGAAAATTTGATAAAAATTGGACTAAGGGTTTGATTGACTGCCCCGACACCCACGCAGCCAAAGTTGTTTCTTGATTTCTAAAGTATATTAGTGAACATTTTAGATTCTGAGGACATAGAATTTACCTCTTCTTTCATGAGCACATAGAAATTTCCATTTATCCTGAGTAATGATGAAGCAATATATGATATTTCTGTTTACTTGCTTTTGGTTTTCTGCCATGGTTTTGAAAAGATTCAAACTGCTTTCGTTGTATTTACGAATGAATAAGGAGGAATTTGATTACACCAGTTTATTGAACGCTAAAATCCGATTTGAAAAAAGCCGAAATACAATTTTCACACTTCATAAAGAAAAAAAAAAACATTACCATTTTATGGATATCAACCATAGTTCTGTAGAATATCTTACAAGGTGTTTTTGAAATGACGCGTTAATTTTTTTTTTAATGGTTTAAAAATTATATCAAAAAAATATTTAGGATTTAAAAAGAGAATATAAATAGCAATAGTCATGTAATATCTTTTGATTTCTATACTGTGTGAAATCATATCACAAGCATTACTTGATTATTATGAATGTATTGCTTATTTTACTCCTTTGTTTCTTAGTTCTTATACTAAAAAATTGACGCTGATATTGCCTGAGTTAATCATTTAAAAAATACACCCATAAAGTCGAATATGTAATAATTAAATATAAAAAAATACCTCAGTGGTTGGAAAAGTACGATAGAAAATACTTACCAATCTGGCCACTTGTCCAACATGCCCATTGTGAAATGACCATGTAGGCATTGTTGGAGCAGATAACCGCGATCCTCTGCTGTAGCACCCTCGCTGTGAGGCTGCTGATGGCCACGCTCAACCTCTTGCTGCTCTTAGCCAGTCCGAGGAAGGTGTAGTCCCCACTCGGGTCCCGCAGGCAGATCTCGTTC
This sequence comes from Halyomorpha halys, assembly GCF_000696795.3. Classification (NCBI taxonomy): domain Eukaryota; kingdom Metazoa; phylum Arthropoda; class Insecta; order Hemiptera; family Pentatomidae; genus Halyomorpha; species Halyomorpha halys. The sequence continues at coordinate 806,721 of NW_027111006.1, read as the reverse complement.
TTGTATTTTAGGCAAGACTTGAAAATGGGCTCTAAGGTTCTCTCAGGGGCCGGCGTTCGAGTGGACACCAGTCGGCGGGCTGCCACCCGAAAGACGGAGCGTGTTCGCAAGAAACTGTACCAAACCATCGCGTACTTGCGTAGTGCAGGTTTGGACCAGGAACAGGTTAGGAAAGGTTACATGTTACAGCTAGAACCATATGTTGCTGTTTTCAAGTTTGGACCAGGAGGTAGTGTATAAGATGGAAGCCGTTAATTTTCTATTTCAGTTAAACACAACGAAGTTTTCTCTTCATTAGAAACTTTCAGTTAAACCTGTGTATTAAAAACATACATTTTTTAAACCAGCAGTTCTTTTTATATTGATCAAGGTTTAATTAAACGAACATCGTCACCTGTTACATCAATCAGGCTCGTCCTTCTTCTGAACATATTGTTTTTTATAAATTTTTTACTTGTTGATCTAAATTTAAGATTCTTTGGAGGTAATATGGGAACACATCAAATTTTTCGATTCATTTCAGTACTGTACGAATCCGTTATTCAACACGTTAACACCTGCCCCCCCTCCGGTGCGTTGGCAACACACTACGTAAGGTCACGTAGTATTAGGATTAAGTTAGATTTAAGTTTGTTAAATTCAGAAATAATGTGTGCCCCAACACATTATACACTTTTATAAATTCTGACAACAAAAATAATACACTCCAAAAGACTCCTTAGAATGTAGATGTTCTACAGAAAAAGGAGAAACTTCATTGTTTATAAATACGCCATTAAAATTTTGAAGGGGTTTTGAAAAAAAAAAAAAAAATGGGAACACGATGAAACATTGAATCATTTTGATTAAACACCGTCTTGATCGGTCTCTTAAGAGTGGCTTATAGGTGCGCGTTGTGAACACAGTATCTAAGATAGGGTTAGTAACAAAGCTACAGAAAAATCGTTGTTAAGGATAGATGAGCTCGAAAACTTTGTTTTACATCAAACATAACAAACTTATCAATCTCAAAATATGCAAAAACAGAATGAAAACCCTTTTCCAATAACATGCTGTGGTATATTAGTAAATACATTCATTAAAAAGTGGTGGAGTGATGCAGAAATTAAAGATATTTTATCTTTTTTGGTCAGTTTGACTAAATAATCAGCACTTCTGCATAGAAAGAAAATTTTATGACAGTTGACAATTTTTATGGAAAAAACGAAATTTCTTAAGAATTATGTCTCTAGGAACTTCAAAATTTAGACCTTTGACCATTGTAAGACTTATAATTTTACAATGGATTATATTTAAATGAAAATATTAACGTAATCACGTCTATGCAGGACGATCATTAATGTCTGTATTATTAACGTGCGTATAACTAGATCAGGAAATTTATTTGTAGACTTTAAAGTATTTATTATTGAGTTAATATAATTGAAAACCATGACTGAAAAATTTTTAAGGCTTAAAATTGGAAAGAAAATAGGTGTGAGTACTACCAGATATAAACAGGTTGATCAGCCTCTGAGGTTATGTCCAACATGGCTTTAGAAGATGACTATAAAAACGAAATCAGTGTTAAGAATATCCTCTCTCATAAAGATAAGAGATATCGGTTCAACGTTAAGTGCCTATGGACACGATCGTGCGGGGGTGCTTCCATTGTCAAATGCCCCTTTATGGACCCTCCACCCGTCCACCCGTACCTTCTGGCTTTGAAAGCGAAAGAAAAGAGAAATTTCACTGGAGCAGAGGGTTAGTAATATACACATTTAAGGTAAAAGACTGCTTAATGCCGGCTAATGACCAATATAAATTCTGCCGTGGATATTGAAAAAATTTGAAATGACCAGTATGACAGCTTAAAAAAACCTATAAGCACCACGTTTGTCGTAAATGTCTTTTAATCGATTGTCAATTCTCCCCCTCTAAACACTATGCTATTACAGATATTTCATTTTTCCAGCTGTTATAAAGATTTTAAATTCAGCCCCCACAAACCCAACATGCTCAGTCAGAATAAGAGTAAAACCGAGGATGGGGGGTCAGATTGCAAGATTAAAGCAGATGGATTACGGAGGAACATTTATTTGATTTTAGAATTTTTTCCCGTAATCAATCTGTCTTAACCTTATATTCCGAAGGTCAAGTTTTGGTTTAATGTCATTCCTTCTGCCTGTGTCCCTTTAGAGTCAATGTCCAAGATTTTTAATCATCAATGTTCATTACGAACGAGAGTTCCGATGTAGTGATAGAAACACACCAAAATGCCAGATATTTTTGTACCATTCAAAGTATCCTAACGATTGACTACTTTTTCGGAGTTATAACCATTTGATAATTAATTTGTCAACACAATTATAGGGAAGATAGAGGTAAAGAAGCTGGGTACCACTAGATAAGCTCCTTAGCAGAGTTACTACAATGGAAATGAGATACCTTCGGAGAGTAGTAAGCCGAACTAGGAGGACCGCATACAGAATGAGAGGAGAAGAGAGGAAATTGGAACTGTTCCTAAAAATAATACCAATGAAATGAGACAACTCAGATGGTTTAGACATCTTTGTCGGATGAGTGAAGACAGGGACCCAAGAAAACATGTCTTTAGATACATCACTCTAATAGATACTGAACTACTTTAGCTATCGAAGAACTTTATTTGAATAGTTACAAACATGACCTGAATTTTTTTTTATTATTTCTACGGAAATCTTGTAGCTGTTTCATCTTCATATATATAACCTAACGTCATAGCTTGTGACAATTGTATAATTTGCCAAACTATTACCGTTACAATAGCAACTACGTATGATGTTCAGTATATACTCGTTTAAGGAAGAAAAAAATATTAATGGTAAGCGTTGGGATAACTGAAGGACTCCTCTAAAAAATTCTAAACTTTCGAGTTTTTCATATCGAGAGTGGCAAATATAGCTTGGAGTGTATAGGCCTCTTATAGAAAGGAGGTTCTCCGAGTAGATGTTGTAAAATCATTACTAGAAAATTTAAGTTAAATACAAAGGAACTCTCAGAAAGACAACCCTGTTTGAATATTTGAGAGTACTCTCTTAAATATTCAGATAAGAGGGGTAGTTTACTCCTGAGATGTAACGTAATATTACATCTCTTGGAAGGCTCCACCTCTAATTTCACCGATAACTCTCAGAAGCCTCACAATTGCGAATTTAACTCTCGAGAGTATATCTGTCAACTTCAAGATGGAAAACTTGCAAGTGTTTTATTAGTAGTTCGGTTGATTCAGGTTTTGGTAATTTTGAGTTTAGTCTATTTCAAAATATGTTTGCCACGTTATTCTAAATGGTGGAGGTTTATTAATGTCTCCTTCACGTGAATTCAGCTAAGTAAATTATAACTGATTCAGCTTGAAATTAAATTCATACTGTTCCGAATCAAGGGCTCACTAAAGATCTCGGCCACCACGAGCTCACAATATGAAGGCATTGTTTACATGACATCGTTTATTGTGGTAGTTTATTATTTTTATTGTTGCCATACATTTTTAATTATTAAAGTGACTCTTTAACGGCTTCTAAGATATTTTACAGAAATAATTAACTAATATTCGCTGGCAAGAATCAGCACAATATTAATTTTTCAATGACTGTCGAAAAATGGAAGGCTTCCCCAAATTTACGCTTATATTACATTTCAAATGAAAAAAAAAGATACTATAAAAAATAAACGAAACCTGAAAACTGCTGACGTAAAATATAACAGAGGGAGAACGGAGTAATACAAAGACAAATGAAAGGCGACCTCCCCTCCAATGTGCCGATAGTAAAACCACCCGCAACTCCCCTTCCTGGCTTACGTCCTCTCGCCTCAGGCTAATTCCACAATCTTGCGGCAGCTAACAAACTGGATCGAAAGCAAATCTGACATTTGAAGGAATTTTCAAAGGAAGGTTATGATTGAGTCATATGGTTAATTTAAAAGAACTATTATTTCGTAATTTTTTTTGTATTAGTAGATTTATATGTACTTATTTATATACATCCCGCAAATCTAGAGTGAAAAAGGCTTGAAAAATGTTAATTTATAAAAAGGAACATTGGTCACACACTAAGTATTACATAAAAGTTCGGTGGGTGTTTCCTACGTTCCTAACCGATCGGCCGCAGACCATAAGTGGGATAATAAGTGCATCAATGCAATATCAATTACACTTTTAACAAGGTAATTGAACATCTATTGTAACAATTAGTTTGATCTGTCATTTGAAAGCTGTGTGCGGTATGGGATGGAGGGGTTCTAGCTATAAGCAATTTCGACATTATCAATTTTGACACGTGCCTCTTTCATTTCATGTGCGATAGATGACACTAAAGTGAATTGCTTGACCATCCGGTTAAGTTGGTGTGTAGATCAGCTACCGAACTATAATCGTTAGGTTTACAAAAATAATAAATTTGTCTTAAAAAATTAAAATAAGCAAGGAATAAATGAATGTAAATTTTGATTTAATTAGTTATGAATGAGTTTACTCTTTTCAGTTTAATTTTCTTTAAAATTTTTTTAAATCGTGGAAAGAGTAGCGTTGTAATGTCCTGGAACTCCACTTTTCCTTCCACAGACAACGGGAGAATCTCAGTTCGGAGTTCCCATTTACATCATATTACCCATGACTTTTTACATAAGTATAGGTTTTGTTAGAGTGTTTATTTTTTATATATGTTGTCAAAGCAATTTTATTTATATTTTATTTTTGTCATTCCGATATTTTGTCGAACCGTTCCAGGCAATTTCTTCAGAGACTACTCTGCCAGTCTCTCTGAAGGAGCCGCCTGAAATTATGAATTGAATATCAAGAAAGACATGAATATAACGCCTGAGAAAAAGTAATCAGGACAACTGATATGATTAAAATCTAGACAAGAAGCCTAAAAATTGCTTGTTTATTTTACTTCACTTTTTTTTTTAATTATTTTTTTATGATACTAATCATTAAGTATAGCAATAATTCATAATGCTTTTTATAATTGACGAACATTGGTTTACCTCTCACGAATTTAATAGCCATATTTCCACATTGTATACTAATTGTATGTTCTTCATTACTGTTATCGATTGTTAGTCTGTTGTGTAACTTATCCGTAACATGGATTCAATTGGTCCTTATAAACTTACTGTTACAGTAAGTACAGTAGTTAATTGTTTCATCTACGGAATGGTATGCTCGTGTTTCAGTTTTGAAGTGGCTTCTGCTGAAGTCTCGTTGGAAATATTGAGAACTAGTTTAAACTTAGAGTAGTGCTTGCAATGTTGAGCTTAATCCAGTATTTTCCTTAAACCCTTAATATTATCATAGAGTTATTTATTCTGGATTTTTTGTCCAAATTTATTTAATTTTCCAGTTCAATTTTATTGAAATTTGGGTTGTAATTTTGAAAAATTCTTTTTCCTTAAAAATATTATTATATAATTTGAGAGTATCGATAAAATTTTGACATGATTAGATAAAAAATGTTAACCTTTTGCACTCGGCACCGTTGCGACGTTCCAACGCTACCAGTAATTCGACGCCACTTTTTCGCGAAAGCGTACACCCTGGAATCGTGATATTGTATAGTACAACTGTAGAACCAAGCATTGTGATGCAATTTGGTTTATGTGTATTTGTGGACATTAAAGAAAACATATTTACAAAAAAATCACTATTTATGAAATATCTTCATTTTCTTGTTGGTGGAATAATATCATCATCATTATCGTCTTCTGCTTGAATATTTATTATATATATAAATGTGAAACTTTACTTCACTACAGCTGACATCACGAGACTGCTGTGATTTGGTGTTTTGCCATTTTCATCAAAATAAAAAAAATGTTATTTTAAATTGAAAGAAACGATAGAGTGGTTTGGAAATTACTAATGGTAAATAACGAGACCACAACATTGTAACTATTCCTGTAGAGATCTTTTATATTCGACGCTTCAATGCGGTGTGAGTTCTTATAAATTTCTTTTCTCAGTTTTCGGATCTCTTTATTGTCTTATCAAGTTTCCCTATATTATTGAACCATACTCGTGTACCTTTGTTCCACTGACTTTACCATATTTCTCACCGAATTAGAGAAGTTTATAGTCCGCCGTCAATACATTTCGCACGTTCTTTTTCGACGTAAAACCTGTAGATTTATTTATCATGCACCTTAATATTTTTATCATATTTTGATCTGTTTTTTTTTTTGTTTGTGTCACATGCGTTTTTAAAAAAATTGGGCTGGAATAAATTCATCTCCGTAATCGCTAATAAACTTTCATGTCCCCTCTGAAGAGAAAACCGAGTGATGTGCTAGACTTACGGTTGTCCCCTCATAGAGAACTACCGAATGCAAAGGGTTAATTAATATTAAATAAAAATAATCAAGAAACAAAACGCAAATTTCAAGGTCAAATAATTGCTATAAAAATTGAAAAAAAATATTAAATAAAGTTGGCTACAAGATTTTAAAATAACTAGTTTAATATTCATATTGACCACTCCAAAAAAACCCTCATAAATAAGGCTCTTAGGTAAACAATAAATTGTGATTTTTCTCATTTGTTTGAGTGAGTAAATTTGTTAACTAGTTTTCCTGGTTGTATGGTTATCCTGGTTGTACTGGGTTAAACTAGTAGGCAGTATTAATTTTTTTTCATCTATTATTACTTATGTATATTTGAATAGTGCGGTGAAATAGGTCCATTTCTTCGCATGTTAATTACAAGTTTTGCTATGAAGTAATCAAATTAACTAATATTAACAACTACTATTTCCTAATTTAATACTAAAATGAGCTAATTTGCAAATAAAAATGGGCATAATTTTTAACGAAGAATTTTCGTTAAAAACGGATTACCAGGATATTTATTTGGAAACGAATAAACACGACGAGACAGCAGAGACAAAAACGTCAACTACGACCCATTTTTCTTTGATCCTTCCTCATGTTTACGTCTGTCCGCGTTGATTTCCTATGAAATCTTTGATGGTATACACCTTCATACGAATATATAATGTATACCTAACTAGTGCAATTTAATACCCTAAATTTTATTAATTTACATTGTTAAGCTATTATTAATGTTAGTTGGCTTGATGATTGTGCGTTTCACACAAAGTTGTACATTAAATTTTGAATTATTATTATTACAATTCTATGATTGAAATTTTTTTTGTGATAACACCTGTTCATCATATTGCCCACATCTAATCTTATTTTATATTTAAATTAAAATCGATATACTACAATGGTTTTTTGAGAAGAAGAAACAGTAAAATAATCTCTCGTTCATGTCGAGTTAATGTCAGGTCAGGTTCTTGTTTCAGCTGTATCTTCCTCGGTTATTTTATCTTTTTCCATAGTAAAATTTTGCTTCCTAGTTCGAGTTTGAATTGACCATTTAAAAAAGAAAGTATTCTAAAATACGGCCATGACGACAATATTTGATATCCTTCGTCTCTAGTTCGTTTTGTTAGTTTTTTTTTATTTCTCGTCTGTATGTATCTACAAGCGCCTTTCATTTTACTCCATTATCCGAAAACAAAATTATATTTATTGTAGTAGTGTAAATAAATTTATACGTAATGAAATTCCTATTGACATCCTATCATTATAATTATTGAATTTCGGCGACTCAGATATCTATATTAACAAATGACGGGATCGTCTTTAGTGAGTCTTCTTTCGTTTTCCCCTTTTCGAGAGGAGGAGGGGACTATAGTTTAAACTGTGAACATTGCAGTTATTTAGGAGGAATTGTAACAAGCCCACTTGAAAGAATCTCACTGAAGAAAATTCTGGACATATTGCCTATCATTTTTATGATAAATAGAATTTTCCACTCTTTATCAGTGCAATAAAAGGGAATAATTTAGGAATTAAAATACCGTCGCAATGTGGAACCATGTTATAAAATTGTATTATTTGTATATAATGTTCTGCGGCTGGCGCCCTCACTCGCCCTCCATTGGATTTAATACCAGTGACGCGGTCGAGAGAGAAGCGCATGGATCTATGGAGCTTACTCTTTCCCCGTAAATGGGGGATGAGCTCGGTTCGGAGTTCCCCAGGCTGAATGTAAATGAGAATGATTAAGTTTAAGATGTTATTTTATTTTAAGTTGAGTTTTGTGTTTTTTATTTATTATTATTATTTTATTTTTTCTTATTTAGTTATTTAATTTATTTATTTGTAAATATGGTGTGAATGAGCTCTATGATACCAATTACCATTGTCTATAAATATAAGACAGAATGTAATATTACATAATAAATATAACATAATGTAATATTACATAATATGTATGTATACTTTTTTTCTAGAACTGCAATAATAGTACAGAAATTTCGTTAAAGATATTATATATAATTGTTATATTATTTAAAAATAAGGTAAGGTAAGGTAATCTCAACATAGAATTTCTCAGAGCTATTATTCGAATCCCACAACAGAACTGAATTGAATGCGCTAAACACTGCTTACAAATGACATATCCCTTGGCTTTTATCATTGGGCTGGGTCATTCATAACTGTCGGAGCGTACATAACAACTACCCCTTCTACCAACTTAAGTTGTATCCCGAGGTAGGACGAAACCTCACAAACCAGATTCCAATTCGACAATGGTAATCCGTATTATGGCCAAACTGGGCTATAACTATAATTTAACAAATACTTGTTAGTATAGAAAGAATCTACATGTTATTGTAAATTGTATTCCCTTGCGTATTGCACATTTGAAATCGGCTTTATATCCAATTCAAATTCAATGGAATAATATATCAAAATTTAACATTACACAAAATTGCATGTTTTGTTCGTTTTTTGGATAAATAGTAGGTTTTTTTGGTTTTGTTTCATAATATTGAAAATTATGCACTTTTTTGGTTAAATAGATTCTTTAGATTTTGATAACATTAAATTGAACCTTTGATACAAATTTCTTACTCTGTATTAACCAACTGGTTAAGTTTAATATTGATTAATATGTATTATGGTTAATATTAATTAAAATATTTGCATACCTACATAACTGTGTATTTTATTATTTTTGTCTTATTGAATCCATTATTGAGTTTATAGTTCAGAATAGAAAAACATGAGAAAAGGCGAGATTTCCATTTTACTGCATATTTTATTAGCTTATATCAGTTACTTATAAAGTTATATTTCGCTGGAGTATATAATTCCTATAAAATGTGTAAAAATAACCTTTTTTAGTATAAATTGTTAAATTAATACATGGAAAGCATATCTTACCTTGTATTGAAATTATAGTCTTTGAATTAAAACACCTAATTTTGATGAAGCAATTAGCTCCGAAAAATCTGGACCATGAAGTAATTAATTACAATATTTTTGTGATTATCGAAAAAAAAAAAATCGAAAGACCAGGCGAAAATTAAGAACAAACATATTTATTACAACAGCGAATAAAAAAATGTTATTTCTTAAGCCGCGTTATAATTTATTTTCTTGGGGCACTCATAGCTCAGTGGTTAAGACGAAGTTAAACCGATTTTTGATGTCGTTTGGCGGTGCCGGTTCGAATCCGGCCTGGTGGGGCGTTGTCTTTTTTCATTGCGTGGTGGTCCCACAAAATGAAAAACTTTTTTGACCCCAACCATGCTTAAGCAGTATAGGACTCCAATGGGAGTCTCGGCCGAATAAAAAAACAACCCAAAAAACCTCTTTTCTTGATATTTCAGACAAAATACCTTCTAAGCCCATATTTATAGAGCATATAGACATTAATTATATGAAATGAACTGTTAAACTATTTTCTCTTATAGTATTTTTTTTTTAATAGAGAAAACAATTTTTTTGCCATTTTAAAAACTCAAAAAAACATTCCTAAAAATTGTCTTTTCCACCCAAAATAACTAAATTGAATTCATTAAAAATTTCGGGTAATTTTTAATGGACATTGTCATATAAAAATCTTAAAAGATTAGTAGATAGAATAATCAATAAATAAAAATCTAATAAACAATTTTATTATTGGTGTTTTTCAACATTATTTTCAGTGAACAAATCAAAGAGAATGACATTTTTTGTCTCCATCAGAAATTTTATTTTTGTTATTTAGTTTTAATATTTATAAATTTACTTACATTCTCTTTTTAATTTAGAGTTATTTGAAATTGTATGTAGAACTAAGTCTAAATGTTAAATGATAGAATTAAAAAAAAAAGTTAATTAATAATTTTTTTTTTATAATTTATTTATTGATATTTACAACTGTATACATACAATTCTAATAATTTAAAATTCAAATATGGGAAAAAAATTGTAACTCAGCAAATTTTAATATGTTAATTGGTTGAATGATTGTGAGACTTGAGGGTCTTGATTTCTAAGATTTGATAATAGTGATGGTAGTACCAAGTTTGAATAAAGAAAAACAGATCTTATATTGGTGTTTTTATTTTAAGTAAATATGTAGTATATGTGTATAAACAGTAACAATTAATTGTAAATACAACGGACCAACTAAAATAGAAACATTTTATTTTGTTTTTTTAAATATCCTGTTTTGTAAACTGGCATTGTTCTCTAAATAATGATGATGATGTGCTGTAAGAAGTCTTTTGAAGTTTTTAAAAATAGGAATTGAGGAAATGTTGAGACCATGAAAAATACGTATCTCTTTTTCATAACACTGAGCATTGTATTGGATTCAGAATAGCCATTGGTTACATCTACCCTCCTCTGACTTAATACGGACGTCATAACATGATTTTATTGATCAGATATTTTTTACTTTGGATATTTTCAGTTTAGTTTTGATTACGATACTATTGTTACCATTATGTAATGAGAATTTTCGTATTCACGAGTACATTCATTTCTCAACAGTCCTGAAACAAAGAAATTTTTTTTTTTGATTTGATAGATTTATTTATTGATAGATATTACAATCTCCAACACAGTTGTGGACAATAGATAATATTGATGAACGATCTCATACATACTAAAAAAAAAAAATAAATAAATATATAAATAAACAAAAAATAAATAAATAAAAAACTCTCTTAAAATATATACAAACAAAAGAATAGACAAGATGAACATAATCAAACTATATGTATGAAAAATAAATAAATAAAATAACATAATGATAAAATAGTATATACAATATTTACACAATCGACCTGAGGATCCCTGAGCCCACTCTATCCCCCACGTGTGAGGGGTAGAGCAGAGCTCAAGAGATCCCAGCGCATCCCTCTCGCCGCATCACTGGTAATGAGCCAGTGGAGGCTGAGCAAGTGCGCTAAAGCCGCAAACACTCAACTTGAGTGGAGAATCTGACCATTGCCAGAACTCCAATTGTCCATTTTTATTTTAATAAGTCTCTTGGCCACTGCCGTTCTAGGTGGGCTGTAGGGATGGGTGGAACTAGATAAGGTTTAAACCAAAGGATTAGGAAGGTGGAAAGGTTTGTATGGAATTTTGTAGGTCCAGATAGGTCGGAGTATAGTCTTATAAATTATTAGTTTGTTTTCTAGTGAGAGATGAGAGGTCCGGCTGAGCAGTCGGTATAGTTGGCTGAATCGTCTGTTGAGTTCTTGTCTGTTGCTGTTCTTATTATAGCATTTGCTTTGCTGTTTTTTCTTCTAATTTTACTATATAATCACCGGCGACATTTTTAATTTTTTTTTACCTTGATTAAGGTGCAGTGAAATTATTTTAACTCAACAAGGGTGTCGCGGCGAAAAAAGGTTGGAAGTCACTGGTTTAGTACTCTCCATTCCTTGAGTATTTTCAATTATATTTCTTATTATTTTAAAAAAAAATGTATTAGTAATTAAATAAAAATAGAATTTATAATTTTTTAATCTAAGATTTTCTTTCAATATAAATTAATTCTTGAAAAAAAAAAATCCGTAGAATTGTGAAGGTTGTTGAATTTTTTTTTTCATTAGGAAACTTTTGACATTAATAAGAATTCCCTCTATTCATCGAGAAATTCTCTTCCTGTCTTTTTGGTTCTATTACCTTATGAATTCCAATCTTACTAGTATAATATTGTTTTAATGCTGATGAACTCTGCCTATGGAAATATTCGAATTAATTAATAGAGTGCCATTGCTGGAAAAATAAGTTGATGTGGATTGTATGATGAATGGGATGAAATAAATTAAGCATTATAAATAAAAAATGAAGCCTAATATAGTAATAGCATAATACAGTAAAAATAACGGATGCTATACTATGCAGTTTACAATCTTATTTAGTAATGGTTAGTAAAATTTTGACTACCTATAAGATATTTATATTGATATAAATATAATTTTAATTTGGAAGATGAATTGGTGGGTAGAAGAGAAGTACATGATGATTGAAGTTCTATGTGAAAGGTATATTAAGGACCTTACTTGATTTTCTCATTGTCCTTCATTTTCTTTCCACTTCCTCTGCTTGGGTTTAGTGTTGAGTTATGTTTTCTGTTTCTCTTTGGTTCTAAGTTGTAATTAGCTGGCTTCTTGTTACGAATGCTTACCCATATATGGCGGCAGTTTCTTCATCTTACAGTGATAATTACTAGATAATAATTTTGAAAGCTGGATTGCGTTTTTCCCCAAATTGATAGCCATTTAATTTCCGATTTATTTCATTTAGTTTTCATTCATCCTATTGGTTGAGTATAGAAATAGAACATCATATGTTTGGAATGTGTCTCCTTAATAAATCTCTCTCCTCTTCTCATCAATAAAAATAAATTATTATGTATTAAAAAAAATTCTGATCCGTTTTCATCTTGGGTACTATGTTGTTTCAATGGTCATTGATGTTTATTACATTTAATGTTAATAATAGAATCAGTTATGTTGAATAACATACGTTTCATTAATATCTCTATAGTGACGAGTGTGAACTTACTAAGACAAAATATATATATATTATTATTTTTTTTTGATTATAGGATATTTGCGTTGTCTAGTAATACTTAAAGATATTTTGAGTGAACTAAACGAGAATGATTTGATAGAGACTGAACAGTTAAGTGCTGTATTTTTTGGATTTAAAATGGAACTCGTGCCTCTAGCTAATCCTATCTATTTTTTTTTTTTTTTTTTTTTTTTTTTATCACATATTTACATTTTTTTTTTTTTTTTTTTTTTTTTTTTAAAAGGGACAAGAATTATTAGAATGGTCTGTGACAAGAAGAGAGCTTTGCACTTCGTGAGGTAGTTGAGCCTTTAGAGATCAACATCTGATTCAATATTAGTTTTAAGCTTTACAGTTGTAGTATATTTTATCCTGTTACAAAGGTTTAAAACATCTATGATGGTGTTTGTAAATATATATACACACACGCGCGCGCACACACTTAAATATATATTTATTGTATTAGAAGGTGATTATCAACCCTGCTATTTTTAGCAAAAAAAAAAGAAAAAAAATCTTTTATTATTTTTATAGCTTTCAGGATAGATTTTATTCTCAAACTTTTTAATGCCCATTAAAATCTTTGTTCCATATCACTGATTCAATCAATTGTGCATTTTGTTATTCTAATAGTGCATATTCATACATAGAAATAAGTTGTGTTACCAAATGTTTGCGCAACTTGGAACCTGTAGCTTATAATGGACTACTGTCATTTTAATCAACCAGGAAAATTGCTGATAGTCATAACTAACAATGAAATTAAAAATGAAACATAATTAAGGAAAATGCATTTTCTTTTTTCTCATTTAAGAAAGACTGATGACGATTTTAAAAATATAATAATTTTTAATTTACAGTCTGAGTATGTGGTGCTTCCACTTACACGAATTTCCGAAATATAATACTTTTTAATTTACAATCTGAATTTTGGTGCTTCAACTTACACGAATTTCCGAAATATAGTAACTTTTAATCTACAATCTGAATATGTGGTGCTTCCACTTACACAAATTTTCGAAATATAATTATTTGTAATTTACGATCTGAATTTGTGGTGCCTCCACTTACACGAATTTCTTAACTACAATTGCTAATAATTTATCCTTTCTTATAGATATACATTGTCTCAAAATTTATGTTTTACAAAAAAACTTAGATCAATACAGTAATTAAAAAAAATCATATATCCTAATAATTATGATCTGAAATATATTTGAAGGCGGGAGAGGGTCGACTAGGATAAAAATAAATTGCTTTGAAAGTTTCAAATGAAAAAAAAAATAATAATAAAGTGATTATAGTTTATAGATAGGTATGATTACGTTAATAGGTTTATGGGATGGAGTAAATTTATGTGATTGTCTTTGTTGATAACATGAAGTTCCTCAAAAATCCTTGTATTGGATTTTAATATCATCTAAAACTGGCTCTAAAAAAAAGTTTTGTTAATGAAAAATTATTATTTCATTGTTAATATTTTAACATATGGCTACATTGGGCAGTAGGCGCTACGTTGTATGTATGTTTTCCATGTATGTCATTTAACTTTTTAATATACATATATAATATAATATTGAATATATAATCATTGACCAACAAATATTTAAATAAAAAACTTCCAACAGATTCTATAATTCGTAAAATATTGTCCTTTATTATTAATAGTCGACTAATTTAACTGACTATTATTTAATGTTCATCTAACATTTATAAATAAAGAGAATAATAAGAAACCATTTTCTATCAGGTATATACTATCAGGTATAGTGTATGTATATAAGTCACATTAGGTTTTTTGATTTCAATCATTGTTCTTGAGTTCATACCATCTGCATGAGTCTATGTGTAGCACAAGTCAGTGATATTTATTTTCAAATTGCTCAGAATTGAACCTTTCAGCAAACGTCACGTTGTATTATCTGGTTGACATGAATAAGATGATAAAAAAAAAACTGAAATCAAGTAAATGTGACGCTTTCATGGGACTTATCGTTGTACGTACATATGATTTTGTTTTTTATAGATGACATAAATGTCAATATATTTTTACATAAATAAATTATTGAGACTTTTTTGAGTAAATTATTCCTTTTTTCTTTTATATTTACGCATAATAATTAATTAATAAATATTATTTTAAACTCACAATTTAATCTAGAAACTCTTCATTATTGCATTAAGATCCACTTTGAAATTATTAGTATGAAACGATCGAAAAACCTCATCCGAGAAGTGCCGTCTTAATATACTGCATTAAAAGAAGTAACGAAGTTTTTATAATCAGGTTAGAACTTAATGGAAAACTTAGACACTGTAAGAGATAATGGAAAAGATGTTATTTCAGATATCTTTGTCTTCCTCCCTCCTGTTTTGTTAATCAGATGCTTTTAGCAGTCTATGAAAAGTAAATAAATGGTAGTCAAATTTGAAAAGTAGAATATTGAGTATACTGCAACATTGTTCACACTTCTTTATCATACTCTCAAATATACTAATAAAAAAAAGTACGGACACAACTTTTTTAGAATTAAAAAAAAAGTAAATATTTAATCTGGATTATCTCTCTAGGAAGTCTGGTGAGTCAATTCATAAAATTTTTTGAGGTTAATGACTTCCATTTTTGAATGAATTATTTATTAAAATTCTTCATGACATTGTACAACGTTTCGGGACCATTTGTGCATCTTCACTTCTCTTTATAGAGAGAAGTGAAGATGCACAAATGGTTGACATGATTCCCCATATGAAATCATGAGGTTTTTAAAGTACATGAATATGGGACAGTGGTCCGAAACGTTGTACAATGTCATGAAGAATTTTAATAAATAATTCATTCAAAAATGGAAGTCATTAACCTCGAAAATTTTTAAGTAAATATTTAATAATATGTTAAACACTACTGAGTTAGTGATCAATCATAGGAGCCATTTTCATTATATCATCTTGAATATAATGAACTTTTAATTTTTTCTAAAAAGTCCAAGTGATGACCTTGTAGTTGAAATTCGAGTGAAACTAATAAATGTGCATTTTTTCTTACCTTAAAAAAGTTATCCTGAAAGAAATTTTTATTTTTTGAAATTCCATCGAAAAATGAATGATATATATTATTATTTTATTTGAAAAAAAATTGTATAATGATTAAATTTGATCAATAATTTATAATATAGAAATAAATATATTTTTGGTTTAAATTCATAGAAAATCAAGGGTTTATTATTAATAAAATGTTATACTCCTCATATTAGTTTTTTTAGATGTATAATACCACACACTTTTATATTTTATATTTATATTGTAGTTTATGCATAAAGTAATAAGTTCATAATCCTTTCTTAGAATCGTGTAATTTCTTCATTTTTATCAAGAGAACAGAAGAGCCCAAGCAGGCTTTAGTTATTTTCCATCTTGAACAGTTAACATGATTTCTACTTTAATGCAATTTACGTGACTCGGTTTTCTAAGTGGTCTGGAAAGGGGGTTGTGGTCTGCCGAAAAGTATTGCTTCTTTCGAAAATGCTTTCAGCGGGCCGAAATATTGGATAGTGTTTATAATTTTTAATTTTATTATGAGATATTTAATCATTTGTTATTTAAACAAAGAAAACATTTCAAAAATCTGCTATGTTTCTTTTTATTTTATTTTCTTCATAGTATTTAAAGACATTGTTTATTTTACACTTGTAATACTAAAAGTTGTCTAAAACCTATTTAAATTATTGTAGTAAAATATTGAAGAGCTCTCCTTTGACAATACATTGACCTCATATAATTTTAAATTTTTCTTCAGGAACGTGTTGATTAGCTCAAATCTTGTCCCTCTTTACCATGGAAATAAAGATTAATATTTTCGTTTGTTCATATGCTACTATGGATTGATTTAATTTCGTTACATTACTAGAAAACAGCCATTTTTGTTGATTATAAGGTTGTTTTTCCATCACGTAGAACTTTATTAAAATGCCAAGATGAGGACAAAAATAAATACAAAACGACTCTCATGTCACAAAATGCCAAAATATTGAAGCAATGGTTGAAGTTTCAAAGACATCATATTTCAGAAGAATCAGCAAACAAAATAAGCTGAAGTATATACATACCAAGTTAAATTTGTACTGCAACAACCCAGGAAGGGTAAGGGATGCAGTTGAGATTCGGTCTGAATCACGCTCGACCGTCTGATTCTTACCCAATTGAGGGTACTAACTTCATGTGGCTGAATGGTAGATGATTGTCCTGTATCTTTCTTATGTCTTCAAGAAGAAATGGATAAAGTAGAAGACACCTTCACAAAAGTACAAACATCAGAAATATAATTGCTAATAACATGAGGACTTATAAAATATTGAAGTCGTACTTGTCTACATGGATACTAAAGTATTGCCGAAAATGAAATAGGGATAAAACAAAATTAAATGTATGCTGTTCAGGGTAATTTATGGAGAACTAAATATTACCCGAGATCAAAACAAGTGATGTAGGGTTGGTAATGTAGTGAATGATTAGTGGACTGTATTGGAAAGATTCGAATAAAGGCACAGAATTAACATAACATTATATTTGACATAAGAATAAAATTAGATATACAAAATGAAAATTAAACTTTATACAAAAGAAATAAATGAAGTTTTATTTTTAAATAAATAAATTCTTATTGATCAATCACTATGGTCATTGTTTCATGTTGGCTGAATGATGGACTTATACTTGACTGGTGTCTAATCTGTATTCATCACCCAGGGGAAATGTGATTTGTATTTTGTATTCTGTAAATTGTACCGTTGTACACACTGTTACCATCATACTAGCTTTTGGTATGTCTGTAGGAGTACCTTAGCATAGAAAATAATCCTAGTTTACATACAGTACAATTTATGAAATATGTCTAATTCAAAATAAAATCTGAACATATTCTTGTCAGATTTATATCAAATTTCAGCGATTTATTGGGTATTTTGATGTCATATTCTTTATTTAGCTTATTACATTCACTATCCTAATATTATTTATGACTTTGTAATTTTCTTTCAATTCATTCATTGTATTTACTCTCAATGTAAGTTTTTTATTTATATTTATTTTTAACAATATACGTTTAAATGGCATTTAGGACTACACTTAATGTAGAAAATGAAATGAAAATCTAGGTCAGGATATTCTGATTGAATTGGAGTTTTTAAGGTTTGATTAGATAAAACATTGTACTTGATTTCACTAAGGATATTAAGTTAGGAGATGGTAAACCTTCTATTATAAAATAAACAAATAATAATATCATAGATTTAATGTTATAAGTGTGCGTAAGAAGAAAAAATCTGGATGGAACCTAGGAAGAGATCGTAGAACACATTCACATTCTCATATAGTTTCATTCTATACTGAAGACAATATATATAGAATCTGGATGGAACCTAAGAAGAGATCGTAGAACACATTCACATTCTCATATAGTTTCATTCTATACTGAAGACAATATATATAGAATATGGATGGAACTTAGGAAGAGATCGTAGAGCACATTCACATTCTCATAT